>NC_142013.1:81896156-82198237 GCF_049901735.1 Notechis scutatus | reverse complement strand
AATGTATTTCCCTTTCTAGAAAAAAAGACAAACACAAATACGAGTAAGGAGAATCTCACGGAGGAAGCAGTGGAGAGGGTGACAGGTAGAAATCTGTAACTAATCATCTTTCAGTGGCAAATGTGCTGTGAAATGCAAGCTCTCTCAGCAGACATTTTGAGTTCTCATTCCATATTCTCAAAATTCTGGAAAAAAATTTCCCTCCAAATCTGGAAAAAGCTTTACAGCTTTAAGAAGATTGGTGGGACAGTTGCAATTCCTTATGCTTTTGAAGCATCCCTTTGTCTTACAGTCTAAAGCAGGGTCCCCAACCACCGGTCCGCGGACCGTACCGTCCGTGGAACAAGTCCTACCGGGCGCTGGTTTTGTAGCGCCGCCATCTTTTGATGAAAAAGTGCTTCCGGTGAGCTTTTCCGGGTAGAAAGCTCACCGGAGCACTTTTCATCAAAAGATGGCGGCGCCAGCGCTCCGGTGAGCTTTTCCGGGTAGAAAGCTCACCGGAAGCACTTTTTCATCAAAAAGATGGCGGCGCCCAGCTAATGCCGGTACCGGGCCGCGCCAAAAAAGGTTGGGGATATCGGGCCGCGGCATAAGAAAGGTTGGGGATCACTGGTCTAAAGCACTGCACAAACCATGTCAATATCTTTTTAAGGGGCAGGGTAGTAAAAAATAATGTGTGCATATGTAATTAGGTATATGTTGATTTAAAATACAAACAGTATTTGGAGTATTTTTATTTAAATAGAATGTTATATTTAAACAAAGTAGGAAATTCTTAACTTCTTAATAGCAGCTCCAATCTAGGTTACATAGAAAGGCTTCAGAATGGAATAGTTATTCCAATACATACACTATCAGTGCTTCTCAACCTTAGCGACTTGTAGCATGCTGGTTGAAGAAACCTGGAAGTTGAAATCCACACATCTTCAAGTTGCCAAGATTGAGAAACACTGAACAGCTAACTTCCTCTTGTATAGAGATGTACTGAAAGATTTTTTTCCCCCTTAGATCTTTTCCGACTGCAGTCTTTCCCTGGATCTTTTGAATTCTTCCTTTTTTTGGCTTCTCAAACCACCTCATTCTTTTCTATTTCTGGAAAGTCATCCTGCTGATGGACAATCAGACATAGCCCTAAGCTGCTTTTGAGTGGGCAGAAGTGTGCAGAGCTTGGCTTCTGAACTTCTTTCCAAACCTTTTACCAGCAATGACTGTAAATTGGATCTCTGTTTTCTTCTATGTAACTAAATTAAATATGTCTGTCTGTATCTGTATGTCCCTGGTCTTCCTTTCTGCTGCATGTAATACATGTGTACATGCATTGACAGGTACAAGCTGAGCTGTGTTCTGCTTTGGAGCACAGAACTTAGAATGGAGTGGTCATCAACTTCCAAGACACGGCCCCAACTGCCAGAGTTTTTAATCACTTTGTTTTTGCAAGATTCTCCCACCATATACAACTTAGTCCCATTGAGATCTTTTTATAGTGTTTCCCTGTTAATAATTTTAAGCCCTTTACACATTATTTCCAACATTCATACTTATTGTCTATCATCTCGGTTCAACTATTGATCTATTGCAGATTCAACCCCTAGATACGTTGGGGTTTGGTTGGTCATTTGGGACTTCTGAGCCTGGCCCTCATTATTTGTCCTCACAGTATACCTTAGTGACACATTCTCTCTTTTTCCCCTCCTCTAGTATACACAACAAATAGATACTTCATCTGAATCACTAATGCGAATATGCAAAAACTGCATTTAACGTGTGATGAAATTAAGTTGCTGATTATAATTAGTTTGGTTTTAGCCATTCACAGCTCCTATTTCCAGTGGTTCATTTCGAAACCAAGAAGTATGACAACCATTTGATAAAACACCTTCCTGGCTTTGGAAAACGCTCCCGATCGTTAAGAGATGAATCTCAGAGCGGGAAAGGTCGCTCTTTACTGGGTGCGACCAAATCTTGTTTTCAAGAGCTTTGTCCTCTGGGACAGCAAGCAAGATTGCGTGGAAGCTCTGCCTGGCCTATTCTCCGTCGGTTAGACGAGCCACCCAGGCGGGCTGTGGATTTCCTCTTTCCGTTCTTCCCCCTCCCGCGGAAGCCAGACTTCTCTCTCCGGCGGAGAGGGATCCGGACCGCCTCGGCTGTAGCCCGATCGCTCCACAACAGCGCCTCGTTCGCTCTCCCAGGCAGCCTTCCGAGCAAGGAGCGTCCAGCCCCCTCGAGAGGCAAAGACCCGGAGCGGCGGCTCCTCCCCCGGACCCGGGGCGGAGGGAGGCAGCGAGAGGGACTGGCTCGCTCGCTCTCTTGCGGTCGCGGCTGGAGCGGTGGCGGGCGATGTGACCCTGGTAGCGGGGCGAGCTACAGCTCGGCGGGAAGATGTGGCTGAAGCCCGAGGAGGTGCTTCTGAAAAACGCCCTCAAGCTCTGGGTGACCCAGAAAAATAGCGGCTACTTCGTACTGCAGCGCCGGCGGGGACACGGCGACGGTAGCGGTCGGTTCACCGGTACGGAGCTCTCGGGGGTCATTCGGCCGATCCCCCCGGACTGGGGAGAGAAGGGGCAAAACCGGGCCTTGGGCGGAGAGGCGGAACCGGAGCGAGTCCTTCTTAGGCGGTCGTACACAAACTAGCAGGGAAAGGCGTAGGAGTTGCCTGTGAGCCCCTCAGGTGCTGCTGTTATGCTGTTATTAAGCAAGAAGAGCGGGTGGTCGGTCCTTTGGCCTAAAAAGACGACCCCATTCCTTCGTCCCCTTCCAGAGGGAGGCCCATCGGGCTTCCTTGCTGTCCCACGAAGGGGACTCTAGTCTACGCCCCACAACGAAGTCTCCTGGACTTCGAGGTGCCGCAAGAGAGCCTCTGCCTCCCCATTTGTACATCCCGGCGCCCTCTTGAGGGGCAGCGAGGCGGAGGCAGGAACTTCCGCGGGGATGAGGGGGAAAAGGCCGCCGCTCCTGTGCCCGAAGTGGGAAAGGAGAGCAGGAGGAAAAAAGAAGCCCCTGCGTAGGCAGACTCCGCCAGGAAGCCCCGCGAAAGAATGTCGAAGTGGAATACTTTTCCTAGGCTTGGTCTGCAAATAGTGGCTTTCCTTTTCCTCAGAAGGAGGTGGGTGGGTGGCGATGGTATAGATACCTAATTCTGCCTTTCTATACTGTCTTGCAGTGTAAACTTCCTAAATCCATTTGTTAAGAACCAGAATATATTCAGTAAAAGAAAACTTTGTGCTTGCTGAAAATCTGATTCTTGCAAGACACTAAAACTTATAAAATCTTAGGATGTGTTGTTTTGGCACCTCACAGCTGTTGAGAAAAAAAAGGGAAACCAGATAAATTTATTTGAAAATCACAGTTCACAAGAGAAAACTTGAAACTGAACTTGAAACAATTTGGAAGGAAATAATAGATGTATTTAAGATGGGTTGTAGCATGAAACAAAGTGGGTAAACATTTTCAAGAATTACCATATGTAAGCATCCCCACTACCTATTCAGTAAAGCAATAGACACACTATTTTAAAATGCTTAATTTAAGTAAATCCTACATTTATTTCTATAACTTCTAATATAGGTTTTGAGGGTATAATTATTGATATAGAAGTTTATTTTAAACAAATATATACAAGCACTTTTCCTTAATTGTTTTTGCTTGGAGATCACAAAAATATTCTTTAACAAAGCAGTTCAAATATATCTGAAAATATTCATCCTAAACAATAATAATAACATTTATTATTTAACTTCTGCAATAATCATGGTTCAGAATAATCATGGAGAAACTATCTACTGTATACTAATTATAGAAATAAACTCTCATCATTTTTAATATTGTTGGCAATTCTTTTACTACAGAGATGGCATGATAACTTTCCACATAATTGTTGGTCACTAAGAATCCACAATGACTTGGCTCACAGCCAGCCAATTGTGAAATTAGTTATTCACTAACCTGCATTTTCTTTTGTCTATGAACCAGTTTCATCATAGATTATAGTTAAATTCAGTTATTAAACTCTAAGCTCTTATTTTAATGATGTTTAATACATATGATAAGTCAAAGCCAGACAAATCTCATTATGGCTTAACTATGATGTTTGAACACAGTATACCTCTATGAATTAACTGCTGAAAAAACCAGAAATTCCTAAGCTAAGAAGTGTCAATTTTGTCCTGATTATTAAAAATACAATTCTGCACCTTGAATTTCTCAAATATATGCACAGTATACTTCAGTAATCAAATTACCGCTACATTTACCTTGTAATTAAAATACATTGCCAGATATAGAAGTGATAGTCAGTGAATTTCAAAACTCTGGAGTTTTCAAGTTTCATTCATCCTTTCAAGGCACTTGTAATGCCCATTTGGTTCAATCTATTCAGCCTTCTTATTTATTCTGATACTATTTACTAATAAAAATCCTTGTTATTTGTCCTGGTGGAAAAAAGGAGTATATTAAGAATATATTTATAAATACCATATGCTGTTATTAAGCAATAGGAAAATATTGAAATTGAGATGGGAGTGATACATTTTTGATTTATTTTCAGCCTTCACTGTTTCTGATATTCTATATCACTATATTATCAGGTTTCTCAATTTTTTCTACAGATTATTTATATCATTATATAATTAATTTATAGAATTCACTGGCTAATATTGTGTCTTTAACCTACATGTCTTAGAATGATGTATGAAGGCATAAGTTATTGTTTAAATTGTGCAAATTAGGTGGCTTGTTTCACAAACAGTGGTTAAAATATTCTGATTTAGTGCTATATGTGGATTCAGCCATTTATCCAAGAAATATTAACAAGTGAAGTCTTTACAAAAAATAATTTGTAGTGGTAATTTAATACCTATTAAATATTCAGATGAAACATGATGCTAAATATTAAACACATGACAAAAAAGTAACTGAATCTACTGAAATTTATTTCCTAACTAGATCAATGTTTTACCATTCTAATCAAATTCTGATACCTCTAGTTTGAAAAGATATAATTTGAAGGGTGTTATGTAATGTGCCTATCGTCTTAGCAATACTCATGTCCTGTATTAAGTTTATATATTAATTTCTCTGTAAAGTTTTATTTTTAACTTTTAACATCATACACAGTCATTAAGAAATTTGATAATTTTCCAGTTGCTATTATATGATAATTTGGGGTGTTTGAACACATTGTTGAACAGATTTATAGTGATGAAAGTGTCTTTGAGGTTGTCACAAGGGATTGAGATTATGATATTCTTTATAGTTAATTATGATTACTATAAGAAGGAATGTCCTGCTTTTATGAAACTGGTGTGGGAAGATTACAGACTTTAAAGTTTATGGAAATAATGTAGTTAAAGTTAACAACCTCTCAAATTGCATCCATAAATTCTATGATTTTCTCTTAAAATTCTCCTTTTCCTTAAAATGTTGATCCATTTCCTGAGTTTTTGTAGTTCATAAGTTATGTATAATATCTTTCAGCAGCATAATACCTGCTTTACCCAAAAGAAGAATCCTGCTTTTTTAATTGTGAGAAAATTTGGCATTGAGATCTCATGAAAAATACAGTGTTTTAGCAATCACATGATAGCAGTGAAGGTTCCAAATTCTGCTGTGCTTTACTGAAAGTGTAAGTGCTTCACAGACATTTTGCTTTTTCATTATCAGTCCTTACTACCATAAACAGCAGGCTATTATGATAATCTAAAATTTATGGAGCACCAGGTTGCTCATTTTTTCTTTATTATTACTATGCCAAAATACATATAATTAAAGGAAGCTCACAGTTTTCCTTTTTTATTCACGCTTCCTTTTCTCATGTTTTCCTTGCTCTGCCTTCCATATTTTAAGTACATTTCATAAACCTGTCATATTCAGTCTCTTTAAAAATATATTTATAAGGTGCTGTAATCAATATTTTGACTGGCTTCGTTGAAGATTATACTGCATTTTGACACTGGATTTGTTGGTGTGCTCCTGATTAATATATATGTAAGGAAAATTTAGCATATATAAAGATTCTGACTTAGTTAAAACTTAATTTTTTTAAAAAAATCACTTTTTTTTGCAAATAAACATTAGTCAAACCAAAGATAGCCTGCATTCCAACTTTTATGTCAGACGTGACACACATTTGAAACAGACTAGCTGTCATTATGTCTCCATTTTAGTATAATGCCTTTAAATATCATAACACTCTCCATTTTTAACAAAACAGTTGTTTGTTTGTTTATATCCCACCTTTATTTCTTTTTACAAATAATTCAAGGCAGTGAACATATCCAACACACTTTCCTCCCCCTATTTTCCCCACAACAACATCCCTGGGAGGTGAGTTGGGCTCAGAAAGAGTGACTGGCCCAAGGTCACACAGCTTTCATTCTGAATGCTAAACTCAATCTCTTGCTTTTTAGCCCAGTACCTTCACTAGTAGACCAAACTAGCTCTCAGTGATGAGAGAATGATAGAATAAACTAATGAGAGAATATTGTTCTCTCATTAGATTAATTGATGGCTTTTCATTTTATCTTCTCACTGAGTTTTTATCGAAAGGAAAATACCACTGACTTTGTTTAGCTGCTGCTTTGAGTGATCTAAAAATATTCTCCATAACTGGTAATTAAGATGACTCTTGATTAAGAGGTATATTAGTAATTGGCATTCACAAATAGTTATTATACTACTGAATTCAATTGAAGTTTTCAGCAGTGTGAAGCTAAAAAAAAAGTTTCTTACTAATAATGTCCTACATACAAATATACATCTATATAAAAAACAAAATACTTTCTTAGAGCACCCATAATTTTTTGACTCCTTTTGTTCATAATCATCAATAGTAAAAATAGTTAATGTAGAAAATAATGGCTATGGTCCAGATTATGAATACTATCTAGTTTTGGCACCTCGTACATGAAGTATGTTAAATACTTATGGCATTTACATGCATTTGAAAAGTCAAATGATCTAAATTTGTATTCTAAACTATAGTCAGCAAAGCTAAAAAAAGAAAGCATTTAATTGATTTATTGCATTACATAACTAGTGATAACTATATTCTTTCTCTTCAAACAAAAGTGGAGGTGGTTTTCACTGACTTTTTTTAAGTAGAATTCGTTTATTTTTTTTCTTTTATGTAACTGGTAGCTGCTTTATCTTTAATTTTAAGATACATACCAAAAACATATAGATGTAAAAAATCAGATGCTATATATGTGAAAATTCATTATATATATATATGTGTGTGTGTGTGTGTGTGTGTGTAGTTTTCATGGGTACTTACATGTATGGTATTAAGCTTTGTTCGGGTATTTTCCCACGTCATTATAGTTGTGCTTTTAAAGTTGTAGCAACGTTTCGGCAGAATTTCATCTGCCATCATCAGGCTTCTGTATTGTGTTCGTCTGTGAGTCAGACTTTCACAGCCGTTATATATATATAACGGAGTACACCATAAGGAGTACATCTATTTCTATTAATGTAACTCATAAAATTCAACCAAGTTTAATAAATTGTGGTACCTGCTTCAGTAATCTCATTATTTTATCTGTGATTTTTTTCTAATGTGGCAATTGAAAATACTTTATTAATCCACAATTCAGATATTATTATCTAAGATTTCCCTGTGTTGCACAATTATAGTTTTGGTTGCTATAATTAAATAATCATTTTAAGGTGCTGCTTTTCTCTTTTAAATTAGTAAAGTAATCCTAACTGGAGATGATCTGATTATTTCAAACTTTAATAATTCGATTTACATTTTCCAGCAAAATATTCTAAGTTTAATATCTCCTAGACTCTAAAAACAGAACAATATTACAGCACAGATCTCTAGAATCTGTTGCTTATCAGCTTTCCAGAAAATGTTATAGTCTTTGTTATATTCTTAAGCTTTATGTAAACAAATCCATTATTATTTCAACCAATCATTCGGGGAAGTGATTTCCATTATTATTATTATTATTATTATTATTATTATTATTATAAGCACATCCTTAGCAATGAAAATAGTGTCAACTCAATTCAGATCATCCTGCAAGGCCAGACTTCTCATCCTAATTATTATTATAATTGAATTGTATATGTTTAGACTTCTCAGGTACAATATCAACTTAAGAGTCATTTGGTTTTCTATAACAATTCCTTTCCCTCCATTCAGAGTGATAATATCCAAATGAAAACAAGGCACAGGACTACTGGAAAAGCATGCATGCATATACGTACATAAACTATACAGGTAGTTCTCGGTTTACAACCATTTGTTTAGTAACTGTTCAAAGTTACAAGACAGAGCATTAGAACAAGTTACTTATAACCTGCTTTTACACTTACAATTGTTGCAGCATCCCTGTGGTCACATGATTCAAGTTCGGGCACATGGCAATTGTTGATTACACTGTCTTGGAGTCATGTAATCACCATTTGCAACTTTTCTAGAGAGCTTCTGAGAAGGAAAATCAATTGAAGAAGCCAGATTTGTTTAATGATCACATGATTCACTAAACAACAAAAGTTGTAAAATAAGTCACAGCTGACTTAACAATCGTCTTGTTTAACAATGGAAATTTTGGGGTCAAATGTGGTCATAAGTCAAGGACTACCTATATATAACCCAGAAATAAAGCATGAATATACTTGCCGTTCTTTATCTGGCCCCACTTATCTTTTCAATATTTCACCACTGTATTCAGATAAATGTTTTAGCAGTATAGGCAATCCCCTTATGCAAGCAGCCAAATAACCCAAGAACAAATAACCCAAGAAGCCTTTAATTAAGTGTAATCCAAATTGGGAAACCATGGTTTAGGAACAAGCAAGATAATAAGCCAATCTGAAGCTATGTTGAAGTGTATTCACTTACTCAAAAGTCGCTAACAGTTAACAACATTTTAGGAAAAAAATGGGAAACTGATTAATTTAAAAAGTTTGAGTTTGTTACTAAAGGAGTCATAAAGAAAGGTTTTATGCATATTCGATCAAGATATAAACATGCAAATATAGCTATCATCTTTACAAATCAGTGCAAATGATGAAGCAAATATCACAGGCTTCTTTTAAACCCTCACATCAATAGTATAATCTGTTCAGCTTCTCTAATAAATAACCTCTTCCACCATTTTCAAAAGGCAGGACATTTATCAGGCTGTAAGGAGTTAGGGTGGAGTAAGACAGCTGGCAATGCTAAGAGTTTGATTGCTGTTCCCTAACCTCTTGACTCAAAGCACCTAAAATATGCTATATGGAAATATATTCAATGCTAGAGGAAGTTTGTATATGAAAAAAAATAAATTCAATGTTAGAGGGATTTTTTTGTGTGCTACAGATAGGTGAATGAATCAGAAAGCAGTACAAATTAGATTCCCTTTTTAAAAATCAGAAATAACATTTGTATTGAGTTTTCAGATATTCAGATTGTTTTGTATGTGTTAACACACTCACAAGGGTGGAGACCTCCCAGGTTTTCTAATCTTAACGCCTTGGATTTTAAAAGATTATTTTGAAAAAAATCTTTATTAATTTAGTTTTCCTCCAGATTCATGACTGTTATCTGTTAAAGAGATGTCCTGTCTTACAAAATGATCTATTTCAGGAAGATTCATAGGAAATACTAGATTGTACAAATATAAAGTGAGTTCTAGTCTCGCCTTAGGCATAAAAGCCAGCTAGATGATTTTGATCCTTTAATTGTCTCTGAACCCAATCCACCTCACAGGGTTATTGCTGTGAAGGAAATTGGAAGAGGAAGGTGTATTAGGTATATTCACTGCCTTGAGATATTTATAAAAATATTGAAAGCAGTATATAAATAAATAGCATTTATCATTTTAATATTGATGAAAGGTCATTCATACTTCAAAAATTCCTTTTTTCTTTTCTGAGTACAGTCCTCCATTCCAAATGTCCCAGAGAGTTAGGACAAAGTTTAGAAACTGTATTTGACTAAAACGATGAGAAACTTCTTGTACAAGCATTATTGTATAGCAGCTACACTGGAAAGACATAGCTACAGTCCTCTGCGTGGTATTTAGGGGCATTTAGCAATACTTCCTGATTTGCACATCTTACAAAAATTCCCTTTCTGTTGCCCAAACTGGCAGTTGACAGTTGCTTCAGCCTAGGCAACAGACTGGAGTCATCTACTTCACTTCACCTAGTGGGAATTTGAGATTGATTATACCATCTGGCATCTAATTCATCTTCCACTGTCTCCTCTTTTCCTAGTATCTGTTGGTCTTGGTAGAATACTAATTTAAATAATAATTTTTATGAATTATTCTCCATGAGTCTTAACATTTTATATTTTGCATGTAAATAAAATCAAGTCGCCTTCAAGTTGAGATTGACTCTTCTTGATTTGTGGAATCTTTGGTGCTCTCTGAACTTGGTTGTTTGTTTTACCAGACTAGGTAACATCTTCAGTGATGTTATTATACACAATAGCTTGCTGTGTTGGTAGGGGTATTGTTTTCTTCTTGGTAGGTTCTTGATTAGGCTGATATTTACTGCTTGATCTGATGTTAATTTTGGGTTACTCCCTGCTCATCTAGGTGTTGATTACTGATAAGGAGCTTGTTCTGGTCTTTTTGTTTCCTTTTTAGATATTCTAATTGTCTATTTCAAATGGTGTGTAAAATTGTTTACTTCTATGTACCTGTTGATGGCTGATTTGTCTGAGTGCCAAGCTTCCATGAATTCCCTAGCATTTTGAAGGATTTACCTTGATCTAGGATGCTCACAGCTTCTCAGTTGAAACTGTGGCTAAGTCTGTTTATGCCTTGTGAAATTAAGAGCTTTCATCATGTCTTCTGATTGCTAGTTGGTGTTCATGGATGCGCTCTACTGGTCTTCTGCCTGCTGTCCTACAACCGCTCAAAGTTCCAACCTATCTGAAAAAGAAAGTTATAACCCAGTTCTGATGGTGGGGAGAATACAGTCACATGACTGCACTTCAGATGCTCAGCGATATGGCTGCATTTACAGATATTTGCAATATCCCAGTCAGATGACTGCATTTTATTATGGTTTTGCTAAACATGGAAGTTACCTCCATTTCTAAGCAAAACTCTGCCATAACAAACAGTGGGATCACTTAACAATGGTGACCATGACATTTATTTTACTACTGTTGTGTTTGCTTAATGACCATTGCAAAAATCAAATCATGTTTTATGACCCCTATGACATATGACTCTAATGGCCAGGCTCAATTAGTCATATTGTATGTCAAGGACTGCCTGTAGTGGCTGTTATAGTCCTTCCATTGTGCGTTTCTAGATAGCTCCTTTTTCTTCTATTTCTTGAGCTACTGGGTCTTTAAGATGGTAAAGATGTTTTGGAGGGCTTTAGTTGGTTTCTGTGCTACTGTGATACTCTATGGTTATACCAGTCTATTAGTTGTCTCTGAGATTTTTTTTATGTATGGCAGTATTATCCTTTTAATAGCTTGTGTTAGTTGTGCTGTAGTGACTAGACTGATCAGACACATTTTGATAAAATTGCATGGGTTGAAATATGTTATATAGGTGGTCTGTTTCTTTTTTTCTGGTATTCTGAATGAATTGTAATCATTAATGCTCATCTGAATAATGTTATTACACAGCTTCTCTTGTGGGAGTTTCAGTTGTTACTTTTGTAATGGAGCATTTGGTTAGTGTGGATTGTTTTTTGATAGATTTGTGTTTCTAATTTGCTACCATTTCCTCTGCTGATGAGGATATCCAGGAAAAGAATGTGTTGTTTTCTTCTTCCCTTTTATTCCTTTGAAGATGTTGATTGTTTCATGTGTATTCTGTTGTTCTTATTTTTTAATAAAGACAAAGTTATCTCCACAACAGATCCATATTTTCGGCAGTATAAGTGGGAGAAATGTAGTTTCTGGATGCTGTATTACTCTGCTATGACTCCTGAAAATGGTGATCCCATGGGTGTTCCTCTGATCTGTTGGTATATTTGTATATCAAAATGAAACTAGATAGTGAGGCAGAAGTTGATCAGATCCACAATTCTGGATATTTTGATCTTAGTGTATTTGATTATGTCAGATGTGTTGTGTAGTACTGCTGATTGGGATTCTTTTAGTAGTTTTATGTCTACGGATATAAATAGTAGTATGACATCGAATGAAACCATATTCTCCTATTCTTCTATTGTTGTATCTTTGATTTTCTGGAGGCACTGTAGTGGGGAGATTATAATATATTTGTTCCCCTCTGTGAGATGTCCAAGCTGTTTTGTAATAGCTATGTTGTAGGTTGGGCTTCCTGATAATGATGCAATTAGATGAAGAGATATTGTCAGGTTTGTGTATTTTTAGATATCCATAGAAGCATGGGAGAATGGGCCCATTGCTTTTCATCTACCACTGTTTTTCTTTTGTGATTTGATATTTCTTGGGTAAGTTGTTATGGGTTCTCTTCATCAGTTTCTGTATTAGGTTGGTATTTACTAGGACAGGGATCCCCAACTTTTCGACGCCGCGCCCGGTTCCGGCGTCAGCTGGGCGCCGCGCCCGGTTCGGCGTCAGCTGGGCGCCGCCATCTTTTTTGACGAAAAATCACTTCCGTGACATCATCGAGTGATTTTTCGTCAAAAATGGCGGCGCATAGCGCTTCTGGTGAGCTTTTTGGGCAGAAATGGCTTTCTACCCGGAAAAGCTCACCAGCGCTGGCGCCGCCATCTTTTTGACGAAAAATTGCTTTTTTACCAAAAAAGATGGCGGCGCCCAGCAACCAGCGGCCCGGTAAGGCTTGTTCCGCGTCTGTACCGGTCCGCGCCCGGCGGTTGGGGACCCCTGTACTAGGATAAAGGTTTTTGTTATAAGATTTTTAACAAATTTTTTGTTACAACTCTTGTTGCCATTGTGGATTTCACATCCAATTACTAAAAAATACCCATATTGCTTGGCTTATGAACCCAGCTGGGACTAGCCAAGTGCTGTCAACAACTGAGATATTTTATATATAGTTTACATTACTTTTTTTAAAAAAATCACTGTATCCAAATCAATTGTAGAACAGACATATTAAAAATAGATAAAATAAGTAAATTTAAAGATGGGTTGTATAGTATTTACAGTGCAGAACTCATTTTTTGTTTTACTACTGATTTATGATATATGAAACTACCCATGCTTTGCTACAAAACTATGTGATCAGGCTTAGTTTTTTGGGAGGGAAATAAGGGGAAAAATTGTGCCTCTGCCTACTAGCATCCATCGGTATTCCTCTGGCTAGCATCCTGTCAGTTTGTGAGAGAGTTGAGGGATGTTTAGAAACTGAAATATGGAAACTGAATTTGCTAGTATATGCTGGGTGAGCAAAAAGGAGACAGCAAGAGCCTGGGCATGGTTTAGTTAGCTCAACTGTTCTGTACTAAAACTGGTTGCTGCTCTGAAACTGAAACTGAAAATCCTCTCCTCTGCTTGTGTTTTGCATTTGGAACAGATTTCTCTTCAGGGGGGAGGGGGAGTAGAACGCCTTAGCTTCAGAGCGTGTTAATAATAATATGCGAAATACTAATGCTGTGATGGTCATTTCAAAAATTCCTTTCTTAGTGAGCACCTAGAAGCAAAGAGGAACATACATGCCAAATTTCAAGTGTGTAGGCTTTACGGTTCTGGAGATTTTGTGATGATGCATGAGTGGTATTTCGCTTTTATATACTATATATAGATATAATTGTGATGGAAAGGTTAAAGCAAAACAAGGAACTGGATTGTGAGACCAGAAATTTATTTGTGAAAGAGGAATTGAACATAATATGAAACAAGAAGTACACATATGTGATATTCTCTGTTGGATTAATTGTTAAGAGCTGTACAGTTTCATTCTGATATACAAGTCCTAGACTCATGCAGATTGAGGTACTGAGTCTACTATCCTACTTAAATAAATTGACAACTCTTGTTTGCCACTAAGGTTTCCTGTAATAGAGTGCTGTATTATTTTCTTGAAGTAAATAATGCTTTCAACAAAATTGCTTCATCTCATTTATGCCATCTGTTTTCTAAAGTTATTTCTAAAGTTATGAAGTCTATTTTAGATATTTGGTCCATTCCACACACCCCATCCTTATTAGAGATAAAGACCTTAGTGTCAAACCAAGCTCAGAGGTAACACAGCAAAGTCCAACCAAGTTCAGTCCTTAATTGCTTACCCCTAGTGGACAGAATCCTGCCAAACTAAAGCTGTAACTTTTTTAACCTACTAGGTATTATCAACTCAACACACTCTCTTAATCTGGGCCTGTCTCTGGAAAGCTCTGTGTTTCAAAAACTCTTTCCCACTTTTTATCCATTATACTTACAGTGCTTACAAGCAATATCATTGATAAATAATACAGCCGGCCTGCAACTTGGGGGTTCTCCTGGACTTGTGATTCCTATTCGAAGAGCAGGTGGCAGTTGTGGCTGGGAGAGCCTTTGCTCAACTTCAGCTTGTGCACCAGTTGTGGCTTTCCTGGATCACGAGTCCCTGGGCTCAGTCATTCAGGCCCTAGTCATCTCATGGCTGGGCTACTGTAATGTGCATGGGGCTACCCTTGAAAAACATTTAGAAGGCCAAGCTGGTGCAGAGTGCAATGGCACAAGCAGTTCTTAGGGCCCCAAGAATACCCCATGTAACACTACTGCTCCACAAGCTACATTTGCTGCCAGTCAGCTTCCAGTTGCAATTCAAGGTGTTGGTAATCACCTTTAAAGCCCTTCATGGCATGGGTCCAGGCTACTTGAGAGACCATCTCAACCCATTGGGATTGGCCTGTTGCACCTGTACTGGCAGACTTGCATTCAAGACCCTGTTATTGCTGCAGGGCAGGTTGAGCTCCTATTACACACTCTAGCTTCTGCCGACCCAGCAATTTGAAAGTGAGTGACCGCAAATAGATAAATGGGTACCACTTCATTAGGTAACTTAACAGGGATGTAAAAGAGCCCCCAACTGAGCATCCCCCAGGCAGTGTTGATGTTACCGCCCAATCCTTTCAACCAGGAAGCACTTCAGCATTCCGAACATGACTATACCACCTATGCCAGCAGAGGAGTCATGCTCTGGGTCCCGTCAGACCAATTATTCTGGTGGGTGGGGTCCAGGAGAAGAGTCTTTCTGCTTGTATCTGCCCTGTGGAACATCTTTGCCCTCTGTATGAGGTTGGCCGTCATCCTCCTAACCTTCTGGAAGAGCCTAAAGACCTGGCTCTATCTTGGGGCTCCAATGAGGGAATACCACAGTGGAGGTGGTTGATTGATTAACAATGAATCCCACCTCTCCCCCATCCTGCTCTCTCTCATCCCAACTTTTAATTCGGCAGTGGTATTCTGGATTTTATATTAACTTATTTATGTTTTTAGTTTATTTGAGGTAACATGGGTAACTTATAAATTTTACAAATAAATAAATCTTTTAAATACTTGTTTGTTTTAGTGTTTGTATTTTTTTAATTTAAGTATGTGTGAACTCCAGAGGAGGCTGATTTTTTTCTGGTCTAGTTTTTGTTCCATATGTCTTTGATTACATTTTCAATTTGTACCTTTAAACATAGTTCTCATTAAAATGTACAGCTTGTCTAGTGGTGATCTTTGAAGAATTAATCACCAGACTAAAGCAATAGTTGATGGAAATAGAAGTGCTATGTTGAATGAAAGTACTGTTACTTAGTTATATTCCTTGTAAACATTGAAAGATTTGGTATATCTTAGCCCCAGAAAAAAAAATATTTTGTTCACGTGCTGCAGTGAAATTTAATACATGTGCATAGGGAGATATAGTTTTGGTCTTGCCACTAATTTACTAAACCAGTGGATAATGCATTAAAGTTCTATCATTTTCAAGATTTATCATTATTGGGCTGTATCTTTAACAACAATTCTCAAGACTTAAATTCTGTCATGTGCATGAAAGTCTATTAAATTGGTTTATTGCTAAAATGCCCATGCACAAGAAACTTCTCAACTAATGATTAATACCTGCTTGGAGTTAGAAAAGCATCAATGGAATTCAAGGGCAGGGGGCTTGGATTTAGTATGTTTGTGACTACTTAAGAATTTCAGGCTGATCCTTGTTTTAACTCTGCCCACATATTCTGCCACTCTTACAAAATTTGACTTCAAAACTGTGATTTCGAATCCCATAAATTCCAGAGCTGTATTTTGATAAACTTTCCGTTTAGAAGTAATATTTCTTGCTAAATTAAATCACATAAACACAATTAATACAAGTTCCTCCAATTCCATTTCTTGCTCATTCCTACTGGTTATTAGTTTTTAACCATTTGGCTTGATTGACATACATTGCAAGTGAAGCCTATTTTTCAACCACCCTTTTCCTCCTGTTGTATATTTGTCTAGGTCGTCTAGTAGGAGCTCTGGATGCTGTCCTTGATTCAAATGCACGGGTTGCTCCATATCGGATTTTGCTACAAGTACCAGGATCACCTACTTATTCTGTCATTGCATGTGGTGAGTTATTGAACGGACCAGAGCTTTACTGGGCCATTGCCATTGGTGAGTCATATATTACACAAGAACTGAACTCTGAGCATGCCGTGGTTTGCATGTCAAAGAAAGTTGAAGGTAATATTACTGAAATAAGTAACACTAGTGTTTGGGTAAGCCATACTTAACAATTTTCATACTTTGTAATATTTCCATGTTTGGGTAATGTTGATTTGACGACCCAGTATTAAATGATCTAATTATGCCATTGTGGAAACTAAAAGACATGAGCATGGCTTTTCATACTAGAACTCACATGCATTATTTGTCTTTTTTTCTAATAATTTAAAAAATCTGTATGCTCCCCCTGATCTACAAAGGAGGGGCTTGCAACTTTTAAACATTGAACAAATACATACATTTGTATGCTGTACATTGGTGTGAATAAAATATTAACAGTTTTGTCTGTTATTGAGAATACACAAAATTGAAATGTGATTGGATGCATTTGCACAGAACTGCTTAGGGATTATCATCTGGATCCTGTTTCGATTTTCAGAACAGCAGTTTTCAGTTTCACTTCTGAATATACTCTGTGTGTGTGTGTGTGTGTGTAGTTTTGCTCCTACATTCTTTGTTGTGGTGGTGGCGGCTGTGAATAAAATTCCTCAATCCTTTAAAGATCTGAGTAGGAGGATACCCTGCTGCTGGAAGTGTGAGGAAGGAAATTTTTTGTTGATTTTTTTCTGTTCACAAGCAGCTAATAAGGCAAGATAATAAGGATCTTAACATTCTTTCTTGCTGCTTGGTGGAGGAATTGTGGACACTTAAAAAGTTGTACATTAAGTTCTTTTGTTTGTAACATTAAAATGGGAAAAATGTAGATGCAAACTTAATTATTGATTCCCATCCCCCCCCCAAAAAAAAATTGATTAGCAGAGTGCAGCTTTGTTTATGTGGTTACATTTTTCTTTTTTGCAGTTAATAATGTTTTCTCTGGTATTGAGAAAGCTGTGATATTTTTATTATCAGTTTATTAGTGTGATTCAGCTTCTTTTTTAGAGTGAACAATTAGAAAGCTTGATAATCTTGTACAAACTTTTCCCTTATTTAATTCTGCCTTGTATTCATCCTCCTCCTTAGTCGGTCTCCTTTCTTTTCCAAACTTTAATACTGATTGGTTCTGAAATTGATAAACCTATCTTAATTAGAGAAGAATGACATATGTAAAATAAATCATTTTGTCTAGTTGGTAGGATGATAATTGATATTTGTAGGACCAGTTTTTGTTGTGAGCTGCCAGAGCATGGCACAAGATGGTACAAAATGGACTGCTGTATAAATGTTTTAAATAAATAAAATATTAATCACAACATGCAACTGAAGCATTTTATGGCTATATAAAGAAAGATTAATAACATACTCTCTAGAAAATAAATAAATTATTTAGATAAGCTTTCCAAGCCATGCTGTCAAAAGCATGAAAATAATTCTCTAGGCTTGATAACAGAAGTCAGGAAAACAACAGGTGGACTCTGTTTTGCTCACAGCAATTGATTTGGCCTACAGTTTATTTGACCTTGCAGAAAATGAAGGGTAAAAATGTTAAGATTATCTTGCACTGTTCTTGTAACATACTTGTTCAGAAAGTACTCATTTTAAAAAGTGGGCAACACAATATTCTCTCTATTAATAGTGATCAACTGTCAGTAAATCTCTTCCATGCAATGCATTTGTGTCAATTTTCTTACTGTTTGTCATATTGTCTGGTGGGCACGCTAATGAAAGCTACAGTGTTTTTATTCAATTAGAATTTGGTTTATAGTTAAGACTACCGCATATGATAAGCTGCATATTCTGATCTTGTGAGATTTTCTGTCACATTAATATCAGAGAAAAAGAGATACGGCTAATTTGGCTGTTCATTGTTCATTAATGCAAGTGGTTCTCAACTTACAATCATAATTGGAACTGGAAGTCCCATCACCTAGCAATGTAAATCAGTAAGTGACTTACCGTCAATATGCACCCAATTTTATAACTTTTTTTGCCATAGTCATTAAATGAATCACCAGGTCATTAAGTGAATCTGGCTTTCCCCATTGACTTTGCTTGTTGGAAATCCCTTAGGAAGGTTGCAAATGGCAATCCCAGGACTCTGCAGTCATCATAAATGCATGCAACTTCCCAAGAACCCCCCTTCCCAATTTTGGGGGGGACGCTACAATAGTCATAAGTGCAAGGACTAGTCATAACTAACTTTTTTCAGTGTCACTGTAACTTTGTACAGTCCTTAAATGAATGGTTGTAAATCAATGACTCCCTGTAATCATGCAGTAAAATGTACCTGTGTGAGTACTATAAACAAAATTTCCAGAATATTGACGCATAAAGTGAGAACTGAATAAAGGTTTACAAATGAATATTTATAGGAATATATCAGCCAGTTATTTTTTTGGTTCAAGAACCCTTTGTTTAAATGTGTAAACAGGTTTGAAACCAAATTTATGCCTTGCTAATCCATTTACAAGTTTATTTACAAGATTACATGTCTTAAGCATATAATCTGTTTTAAGCATATAATCTGTCTTAAGCATGTACAATTTTATGAAAACTAAATCTAGAATAATCATTTTTGTGATTATTAAGTAATTGCCATAAGATATATATTTATACTTGTAATCAAATTATTTTCATCAATTTTTCTTCCTTTTACACTCAGAAGTCATTCTGTGCTTGTTTCCATTTTCATTAATATCCTGTAACAATATTCATGTAACGTAAATACCTCATTAGAAAAGTTTAGTTGTTTCTTCCCTTTTCAGAGAGCAACAGCTGTTTTTATAAAACAGTTGAACAAGATGCAATATTTTTTTTAAAAAAAGATATGTAGATGGGACTTGGCCAGGAATACCAGAGCTATAGGCTACATTGGGAAGCAAAAAATAAAATAAAATAAAAAACAACCACCCAGTAGAAAGCAATGACAAACCACTTACATACTGTACTGTACTCCAAAAAATCACCAGGAATCAAACTTGGCTTGAAAGAAACTTTACCTTTTAAAAATTGACATCAGTTTTATTGCTTAGTCCAAATGCTTGAGTATGGGCAACTGTGGTTTTACAGCTTGTGGGGGTATTTTGCAGCCTATCTTGTTTTTAAGCTCTAGTAGAGATGAAGTTAATTATGTGTGCATTGTGCTGAAACAGACCTTATCTTGATTAATTGTGCTTTTCGAGATACAAGGTCTTCCTGTTGAGGAGAGTTAACCCTTGGACAGTTTCCCTGGCAGTTGGCATTTTTTTATGGGAAATTTAGCCTTTGAAAATGGAAAACATATTTAGCGGTGTTTATCTCTCTCTTGTAAGAGGTAGTGTGCAGTATCTTTAATGATACCAACATCAGGTTTGATTGTAGTATGTTTCTAGTTTTTTTGCCGATCTGTTTCCTCTCTCCATTGTGAAGAACTGGAAAGGGTAATTAAAAAGGGGTTACTTTTGTTTTTTCTTCCTTTCCAGGAGTCATGTTCTTAACATATACTGACCAGGTTCAAAAACTATATTAGCCATGTTCCATGAATCCAGTCATTGTGGTTTGTAGATATTCATGTTACGATACTATAGCAAAGCATATGTACTCATTACCTTATTATTAACAAATCACATCTTTTAAACCACTTGCTGAAGTAATAGTCTTTGCTCTTGTGACAGTGGATTCATTATTTCAAGATGAAGGAATCAAACAATCTTAGTTGATTTACCCATAAGCATTAGTCCATATTCTTTTCTTTTTTAATTTGTAGACCTTTTGAACAACAAAGGAAATTAAACTATCAGTATAGGCATAATGTGCTGTCCAACTCAGAACACTCAAACTATGCTTACGATTTCTGAGTTACAGAATTTTTACCAGTTTTTATCCAAAATTAGTTGCACATTTTCTTGCTGACCTTCGTCTGTCATCCACAGATAGTTTTGAAGGATCATTCTGTGATTAAACGTTGCTTCTTTTGACTTCCAGAAAAAAAATAGAGATTAAGGGATGCCTCCAACGGAAGGCACTGCATTCTTTTTCATGATTTATTTGCAGAAGAGGAGGAGATAGAACTTTCTAGGCCATTACATAGTTCTTTATTTCCTGAGCCATTTTTTTAAATGAGATATGTTAGCAAAACCATACATAACTGAAGTAGAAGCCAGGCCAACTGTTTACTGGTGTTATGAGGGCTCTGTTTGTATGATAGTTTAGTATTACACTAATTCAAGCAAACATACTAAATGTATATCGCTATTCATGTATTGTTTGTTTAATTAATGTGAACTGAAAGAGAGAGAGAGAGGAGGAGAGAGAGATCCACAGATCTCTTGGAGGCAGAAAAAAAGAGAACTGTTTATTTTCTGATGTATTTGTTTTATATCCTGTTTATATGCTTGTTTTGTTTGTGATTTTTAAAAATGAAAAGTATTAAAAGGATGTGAAATTTAATTGCTTATAAAGATATCCTAAATTATTTTTCATATCATTATGTTACACTTGTAGACAGGCTCAGGCCAGAGATAAACTAGTATTTAAGTTAGTCAAGAGAATGCTAGTTTGGATATCCGTGAAGAATACTGTTCTGATTCTTCTCAGAACTGAACCCAAAACAACTGAGCTGTTGTGGAATGTTACTATCCATTTGCTTTAGCATTAGCTCCTAAGAAAACACTTGTGACTGGTGTGTCTGTATGAAGCAGGTGATGTATGAAGAAGTGTGATTGTAGCAAAAAAAATCACAATAAGATTGTCATCTGTAATTAAATAAGAGGATCTGACTTTGATTTCTCTTTATGGAAAAAGAAAGCAAAAGTGTATAAAAATATAACAAGTATGCAAAAAAGATTTTCTTTGTGGAAAAAAACCATCTCCTCACAATTGTACTGTCTTGGACTAGGTGCCACAGTTGAGGAGATAAACCATCACTGGGAATGGCTGGAACAAAATCTGCTCCATACCTTGTCTGTGTTTGATAATAAAGAAGATATTGTCAGCTTTGTCAGAGGTAAAATAAAGGTAAGAAAATATTCACTATTTTTCCATCATTTGTATTGGTTAAGTAAAAATGTTGCAGGTATTTTCTCTGGATATCTTTAGGATCCCAAAATTTATAAGAAAAATTAGTGTGTTTGGATCATACCTTCATTTTCTTAAACTTTCCTCTACTTGTGTCTGATAAAAGTTGATACTATGACTTTTAATATTGTTTCCTAGGATCCAGGTATATGTTTTAATAGAAATTGAATACCTGTCTTAGTTTTGCCTCTTCCCATGTAATTTATCTTCCAGTCTTCCATGCTTAGTTTCCTGAATTCTTTTTTATTCTCATAAAATCAGTTGAATAAGTGGAAGTGGTCAGGAAGGAGACAGGTTGGCTTTTCATTTGATGAGCTGGGTCCAGTCAAGCTCTACCTCCAGAGATGGCATTTCCCCACATTCTTGTCCATCAACCCTGGAAGTCAGCTATTGTTGCTGCCTTATTATTATTGGGACAAAGGTAAATGAGAGGGCTACACTTGATGGAAGTGGAGAACTGCAAGAAGAAAAAATCCTTCTGTGAAATAGTTGGCAATGAATAACTGCATGGAACTAGATGTTTGTTTTAGGTTCACCAATTGACTTAACAACTTCAGTCTTCTTTATTCTCCTCCATGCTGCATCGAGAGCCCAGGATGGGTTGACTCCTTCCTATGATGTCATTTAGCTGAGTCTGTACTAAGATATAAAAGCCAGCCCCCGGAAGAGACCCCAGCTTTTGACTCAGCTCCTTTCAGTCAGTAGCTGTGTCTCTGAAAGCGTTCTGTTAGATAGCACTCACCAGCGATCTTCAGTTCCGTTTTTCCTCGTTTCAAGCAGCTCCCAGGATCTGGGCAGCTGCTCTTCCAGGAGAGCAGGGCTCTCTTTCTCTCTCTCCTGCAACGTTGGGAGCAGCGTTGCTGGAGCGCTGTTCAGGCAAGTTGGGCAGCGTCTGTAGACCTCCCCCACGCCTGCGGTTTGAGCGGTCGTAAAAAGCAATCAGCAAACCGATAACAGCTTCAGCCAGCTGAGGTTCTGTGGATAGCACTCACCAGCGATCTTCAGTACCATTTTTTCCTCGCTTCAGCAGCTCCCAGGATCTGGGCAGCTGCTCTTCCAGGAGAGCAGGTTCTCTCCTGCAGTGTTGGGAGCAGCGTTGCCAGAGTGCTGTTCAGGCAAGTTGGGCAGCATCGGTAGACCTCCCCCACGCCTGCGGTTTGAGCGGTCGTAAAAAGCGATCGGCAAACTGATACCAGCGTCAGCCAGCTGATCGTGTGGCCAGAGGCTGCCCTTTCCTTCGCTGACTTCACTCGGGGCTCTTTATAGCCTAAGGAGAAATTCTTTGATCTCGGAGCCTGTTTCCCATAGTCAGCGGCCATCTTGGATTGAAGCCTTCCACCACGAGGTGAGCGGCCATTTTGTAAGCCCGGGGGCCAATTTATACCCTAAGGGGCTTAATACAAAAAATTTACAAACAGTTTCTTTCCATCATAAGAGCCTTTATTCTTCAAATGGAGCTAGATAAGGGTCAGGCAGAGCTTTCCCCCCCAGTGGAGCAGTCTCTTAAGCCCAATAAGAGAAAAAGACATAGGCAATGCACCCAATCGGTCCAGAGGAAGGTGGCTGCTAAAATGAGAGCTAAGGCTCTAGCCCCTAAGAAGGCAACTCAGGCTGAGTTGAGGGCAGAAAAGCGCAGACATGCAGCCCTAGAGAGCAGTTCAACAGAACTATTCAACAGAAGGGAGTGAAACTACAGCATGTTTCAGGTGATACCCATAGGCCCCAGCCAAGCCCTCCCAGGGGAGGAGAAGTTATCTATGAGCCTTCCATCCTCCATCCTGGTCTCCTGAGGCCTTTGCAGTACAATATGATCCTCAGGATCTAAGCAGATCTGGGCCTTCCAACAGGCTTCTGGGCCCTATGCTCCTCCCCCTCCCTCCAGGCCTCGAACCTCTTCTCAATCTAGGCCTGAAGCCACCTTCACTCCTACAGCAGCAGGCCTTCGGCCTTCTACCTCTACCTTTGAGCATAGACCAGGGGATATCCAAGATGTTGTCTCTTTGGCCATTAGGCAGGGATTGACTGAAGGCTTCAAGCAAATCCTTCGACCTCTGGAAAGGGTTCAGGCCCTTCTCCCTTCTCAATCTATAAGTTCCTTGCCTCATCACCCTGATTTACACAGGCCCCAGGACCTCAGGGTCCATTCTTCTCTACCAGAATGGGAGGAGGTTGATGAGGAGGGAAGGGCTTCACCATCTGAACACAGTTACTCCTCTCATTCAGAACGTGAAGAGGGCGAGACCTTTGACCAAAGTCTTTCAGAGGAAGAGGACTCTCGCCCAGAGCAGACATCCTCTGCATTGGTCTTCAATCCTTCTCTCTTCAGACCATTAATCAGCAAGGCCTTGGTCACTGCCAAGCTGTCGCCAGAGTAAGTGGCTCCTGAGCCACAAGGAATTCCCTCTGGCCAGGGAGACTCACTCTTCTCCAAGCCTGTAGTGCAGGCAGGGGTTTTGCCTTCTCCCACTTTGTTCCTGGACATGGTCAAGGAACAGTGCACTTCGGCAGGTCCTCGTCCATCTTCTCTTCCTGGCACTCTCACGTGGGCATCCATACGGTGGTTACACCAATGCCAGATTAGATTGCCTACATCTGACCTTTGGTCTCACCAAGGCCTTAATAAGATTATCGCAGCGGCGGAATTCACTGCAGATGCCACTCTCAATTCTGCTAAATTTGCATCTAGGGCCATGGCATCTTCAGTAGCAGCAAGATGACTGTTATGGCTCAGAAATTGGCAGGCGGAGTCACACCGTAAATGGAAGCTGGCTTCAGTTCCATTCATGGGCCATAAGCCTTTTGGCGATGCTCTGGAACCTTATCTCATCGAAACCAGAGATAAACGTAAAATTCTCTCTTCCTCTGGGAAGAGAGCCAACTATCGCCCAGCTCCTTATACTGGTAAACAGCCCTTTTGGGAGGGTGGGGGTCGTTCCTTCCGTCGCTCTAAGTAATCCCTTGTTCTCCCCACCCATCGGAGGTCGCCTAGCCTTCTGTGCCTCCAAATGGGAGGAATCACGGCGGATGCCTGCGTGCTCAGGTCAGGATTACAATTGGACTTCCTAATACCACCCCCACAAAATTTCTGTCTCTCGGGACATTTCAAGGCAAGACCTCATGAATCAGGCCATTCAACTACTTCTTGAAATCCGAGCTATTCAAACCTGTTCCCCCCTCTCAACGGGGACATGGGCTTACTCTCGCCTTTCATCGTTCCCAAAGCCTCAGGGGGGTAGCGAACCATCCTGGATCTAATTTTTCAACCAGTAATTCTTTCATGGGGTTCGCTTCCTTCCTTATCCCATCACCCTTCCGTCAGGAGGTTTTCGAAAGGGGTTTCCAACCTGCACCCTCTGGTGGTTCACAGGTATCCTTCCTGGGATCTTCATGTGGTCCTTTATGCCCTTACAAAGCCCCCTTTTGAACCCCTTAGAACAGTGATCCCAACCTTTATGCCGCGCCCGGTACCGCATCAGCTGGGCGCCGCGCCCGGTACTGGCATCAGCTGGGCGCCGCCATCTTTTTGATGAAAAAGTGCTTCCGGTGACCTCACGGAAGCACTTTTTCATCAAAAAGATGGCGGCGCTAGCGTTTCAGTGAGCTTTTCCAGGTAGAAATGGCTTTCTACCCGGAAAAGCTCACCGAGGCGCAGGCCGCCATTTTTTGATGAAAAGTGCTTCCGGTGAGCTTTACCGGAAAAGCTCACCGGAAGCACTTTTTCATCAAAAAGATGGCGGCGCCAGCAAACCAGCGGCCCGGTAGGACTTGTTCCACGGACGGTGCCGGTCCGCTGGACCGGTGGTTGGGGACCCCTGCCTTAGAACATTGTCTCTCCGTTTCCTGACTCTGAAGGTAGTGTTCCCCGTTTCCATCACTTCAGCCAGGCGGGTATCCGAGCTCGCTGCTCTTTCCATCAGACAGGACCTTCTGCCCCCTCCCGCACCATGTCTTAGAGCAGCTATGGCACACGCTAGACGTAGGTAGGGCTCTTAGAATATACATTAAGCGCACTTCCTCCTTCAGGAAGTTGGAAGCCATTTTGTTTCCTTTTCCCTTCTCACTTGGGGCACAAGGCCTCTTCTACTACTATTAGCAGGTGGGTCAGATCTTGCATTGAGCAGGCCTACAAAGCTGCGGCCCTTCCGGTTCTTCGAGGTCTGCCGGCGTGCTCTACCAGAAACGCGGCCACTTTGGCTGCCTGGGAGAACCAAGCACCCTTGGAGGAGATCTGTCGTGCGGTCACGTGGACATCTCTGTCTCCTTTCATCAGATACTACCGTCTGGATGTCTTTGCCTCAGCAACTGCAACCTTCAGCAGACGGGTGCTTCAAAGAATAGTTCAACAGTCGGTGTGATGAGCCGGACGAGGACCCGCCCGTGGACATGCAAGCTTTGGTATGTCCCATCCTGGGCTCTCGATGCAGCATGGGGGAGAATGAGCATTGGTAAAAGTTACCCTGAACGCCCTTTCTATCTATGCTGCGAGAGAGCCCAGCCCCTCCCTTGATTCGTCCGGAGAGGGTAAGTCATATTTCTGTATTCATTTGTGCTTTCAGAGACACCTTTCAGTCTGTCAAGTATCTTCGCCAAAGCTGGGGTCTCTTCCGGGGGCTGGCTTTTATATCTTAGTACAGACTCAGCTAAATGACGTCATAGGAAGGAGTCAACCCATCCTGGGCTCTCTCGCAGCATAGATAGAAAGGGCGTTCAGGGTAACTTTTACCAATGCCCATTTATGAACATACATCATTTATTAGCTAATCCTGTGAATTAGTTAAAAAGCAGTAGCATATCACTTTGTATCATTTTAATTTTGTTTACTTTTTATAAATTATTTGCAAAGACAGTCAAAACAGACATGGAAATACAATTAACTGGTAAGTTGACTGAACTTTTGAAAGCGAGTGAATAGAACAGCTAATTTTGCTATAGTTCTGTAGTGCATTTTGATGTATTGTAAAAATAATTGAATCAATGTTATCTAAGCCATCAGAAATGTTATGAAGATTAAAACACAGAATGTCTTGTACACTACGAACTTCAGTATTTATTTTTAATTTGTACATTTTTTTATCTAGCAACAAGTGTTAGAAGCATTTGTCTGCACATAATTATTAAATTGTACATCTGTAACACATTCATTTGTCATTGATTTAGGCATTAATAGCAGAAGAGACCAGCAGCAAACTAGCAGAACAGGAAGAGGACCCTGAGAAGTTCAGAGAAGCACTAGTAAAATTTGAAACCAGGTTTAACTTCCCCGAAGTAGAAAAACTGATTACGTATTACTCATGTTGCTGCTGGAAAGGGAAAGTTCCCCGCCAGGGATGGCTTTATCTAAGCATTAATCACCTCTGTTTCTATTCCTTCTTTTTGGGCAAGGAATGTAAGTATCAACACCTGATAATGTGGTAACGCTAGCACACTTTTCAAACTGCTGAATAGCTTTTGTTAAATAAGGGAAAAGTTAAAGGGAAGCATGTTTGGATAGTGGCAGACTGGAGTGGAAAGCCTGTAGCTAACCGGTAGGGCTTTCTGAGTTTCAAATTGCTTTAGAAAACAGATGGAGAGGCCTAGACATAAATGTCTGTTAAATGAGAATGAGATTTTGTGCATCTCTTAAATAGCAAATGGTATTCTACACAGACAGCTGAATTCTATGCATTTTATATACAGTATACATAAAATGAGAGTGGGATTTGACAAAATAGAGAGAGAGAGACTGCCAGCAAGGAGAATGCAGTTCAAGGAAAACCCACTGGAATTCAATCAATCTCTCACTGTCCTGAAGACAAAGTGATCTGACTCAAAATGTCAGACAGTTCCTTTTTAACAGAATAACAAAGTTGGAAGGGACCTTAGAGGTCTTCTAGTTCAACCCCCCTGCTCAGACAAATGGTTGTCCATTTCAGACAAATGGTTGTCCATCTCTTCTTAAAAACTTCTAGTGTTGAAGCACCAACAACTTCTGAAGGCAAGTTGTTCTGCTGATTAATTGTTCTGTCAGGAAATTTCTCCTTAGTTGTAGGTTGCTTCTCTCTTTGATTAGTTTCCATCCTTTGCTTCTTGTCCTCCCTTCAGGTGCTTTGGAGAATATGTTGACTTTCTCTTCTTTGTGGCAACCCCTAAGATACTGGAACACTGCTATCATATCTCCCCTAGTCCTTCTTTTCATTAAACTAGACATGCCCGATTCCAGCAACCGTTCTTCGTATGTTTTAGCCTCCAGTCCCCTAATCATCTTTGTTGGTCTTCTCTGCACTCTTTCTAGAGTCTCAACATCTTTTTTTAAACCGTGGCACCAAAATTGGATGCAGTGTTCCAAGAGTGGTCTTACCAAGACATTATAAAGTGGCATTAACACTTCATGTGATCTTGATTCTATCTCTGTTAATACATTCTAAGACTGCTTGGTTTTTTTTGGCAGTTGTAGCACCCTGCTGGCTCATATTTAAGTGATTTTCCACTAGGACTCCAAGGCCCCTCTCACAATTACTACTATTGAGCCAGATACCACCTATCGTATAGTATACATGTGCATTTGGTTTTTCTTGCCTAAACATAGAACCTTACTTTTGTCACCATTGAATTTCATTTTTTTAGATAGGACCTGATGTTCAAATTTCTTAAAGTCCTTGTGTATCTTAAGCCATCTTCCAAAATGTTCCTGCCAGTTTGGTGTCATCTGCAAATTTTATAAGTTCCCAATTTGATGAGTTTTGAACCTCTTCCTTCCACAAATTGCTGAAAACAGGTTAAAACTACATTAAAACTGCATGCTCTATTTTGTGATTCTTTTGAAAACATTTTGTGGCTTCAGCAATTTATCGGCTCAAGGAATGAGAATGCTGTCCACCATTGAGTCAGATCGTGTGGCAAGTCAGCCATCCACCATTCTCCAAAGCACCTGACGGCAGGATAAGAAGCAATGGGTGGAAACTAATCAAGGAGAGGAGCAACCTAGAATTAAGAGGAACTTTCTGACAGTTAGAACAATTAATCAATGGAACAACTTGCCTCCAGAGGTTGTAAATGCACTGGAAGTTTTTAAAAGATTGGATAAGCATTTGTCTGAAATGCTATAGGGTTTCCTGCCTAAGCAGGGGGTTGGACTAGAAGACCTCCAAGGTCCCTTCCTACTCTGTTATTCTATTCTAATCATCTGCCATTTTATTATAGATAACCCTGTTCGTGTCTAGGGATTATCTTTAAATGAGATTTTCTTAACCTAGGAGCTGTGTGTACCTCATCAGTGGCAAACTGTATTAATTTTTCTATATTATTACATATATACCAATGACTGCATTTCAAAGGATCCCTCTGTTAAAGTACTGAACTTGGTTGCAGATAATACAATAGTCATTGGTCTCATTCGAGACGATGAGTCTGCATATGAACAAGAGGTAGATCAGCCAGAACAATCTGGAGCTGAACACTCTTAAAACCGTAGAGATGATAGTAGATTTTAGAAGAAACTCTCCTATTCTACCACCTCTTACAATATTAGGCAACACAATATCAACAGTAGAGACCTTCAAGTTTCCAGATTCTATTATCTGCAAGGACTTGAAATGATGACCTAACTTTAGAACAATCATTAAAAAGATACAACAAAGAATGTCCTTTCTGCATCAGCCCAGAAAGCTCAGATTGCCCAAGGATCTGCATAGTTCTGCAGAGGAATTATTGAGTCTCATTTGTACCTCAATAATTGTCTGGTTTGGCACAGCAATCAAACAGGACAGGTACAGATTTCAACGGATAGTTAGGACTGCAGAAAAAACAATCACAACCAGCCTGCCTTCCATTCAGGATCTGTATTTGCACCAAGACAAATTTCTTGTGTGTCCAATCACACTTGGCCAATAAAGAATTCTATTCCATTATTCTATTCTATACTACACAAACCATAAAGAGGGCTGAGAAAATTTCTACAGACTCCTCATATCCTGGACATAATCTATTTCAACTTCTCTCCTCAGGACACCATTATAGAGCATTGCATGCCAAAACAACTAGACATAAAGATAGTCTCCTCCCCCCGCAGCTCTGTCTCACTTCTCATCTTTCCTGCTATCTTCTCCTGTTGGTTTCTTATGATTTATCAATTGTTGTTTGTAACTTATGATTAATTATTGTAACTATGGTTTATGACCTATGACCTATTACTTGCTGTTTATATGTACACCATGAGCTTATGCACCAGAGACAAATTCCTGGTGTGTCCAACCACACTTGGCCAATAAAGTATTCTAGTCTATCAAGAATTCTATAAACATTTTTCTATATATTATTATACATATGTGTATTTACATATACAAGCATGTCTACATACACCCCCTCCCCCAACATTAACATTTTTAACTTTACATTCAGGAATTGCATATTCATATTGCCATGTGCCTTATTTAGAATAACTTTTTTTCTCTAAATAAATCTTGAGGGGGAAAAAGGAAGATTTATACAGTTTGTAGAGAAACCAGAATGTGCTTAGAGTAGTTTTTTTACATTGCCTACAAGAACAAAGCATAGTGATTAAAATATACTACATAGATTAATGCTTCTTCTGTGTTACAGCGGATAGAGATTTATGCATACTCTTTTATCCCAAAAAATGACTGTAGTAGGATTCTCTTTTAAGAAAACATTAAGATAATATTGGTATTTTTATGAGACTTTTTAGATTCTGATGGTTTTTTTGAACCAATATTTTTGTTACTTTTAATTTCAGTAAAACTTACTATATCCTGGGTTGATATTCAGAAACTGGAAAGAACCTCCAATATATTTATGACTGACATTATCCGAATCACCACTCAAAATAAAGAACGAGATTTCTCCATGTTTCTTAATATTGATGAGGCATTCAGGATAATGGAGCAGTTGGCAGATGTAACTCTCCGCAGATTACTAGATAATGAGGTTTTTGAACTGGATCCAGGTCTGCAGGACCCAACTCAAATCACCAAGAGGTAAAACATAAGCTTCTTGTTATTGTTTATTGGAGACTTTCTCCTACTCAAAGGCTAGTGTAGCATAATCATGTCTAAATAAAAGACCATCTGTCTGAGAAAACAACAAATGAAAGAAAAATAGCCTTTACATATTTTCTATTATTTTTATACTGACAACTGATTCTAGATCAGTAGAGATATTTTTAAATAGTTGATGTAGTAGATGTAAATTTTGTATTTCAGCATCAGACTATATTGTTTTTGAAATAGTACAGTAGTACTTTTTCTTTTTTTCTTCTTATTTAAATTATTCTTTTTGTGCATTATTAACACATTTGCTTTAAGAGAGACTATTCCTGTATACCACACTTGGAATATTATTGTACATGTTATGTGCATAGGTAGAAAGTAATTTTAATAGCAAGTAGTCTCATACCCTAACCTACCTATGTAACTATTCAGATCTGTACAGTACCCAAGCTGCCACTTTTTTAATTGATTGGACAAGTGAAAGTGGCCATGCCTACTTAGAAAAACTATTCCTCACCGTGATCTATACTTTATTCTATAAAATGCTGTTTAGCAAAAATAATACTGAATTACAACTAATCTTGTTTCTTTTCCTTGCATTGTTTTGAATCTTAATATATTTTGAATCTTAATATATTGTATAATATATAATAATATATATTATTCTTAATAATGAAAAGTTAGTGACATTTTATTTTTAGGGTATTAGCAAAGAGAAAAATATTATGTCAATATTAGTTAATATTATAAGCATAGAATGATTTGAAATTTTCATCTAAAATTAAATATTACATAAAGAAGAAGGTACAACTGCAAATTGAATCGAAATATTTGTTTCGAACTATAAAAAAAGTTCCAATCTTCAACTAATTACTTAGTGTGAAACTTCTCTTTGTGAAGTTACTTTGGGTATGCATGTTAATGTGTGTATATATGTTAATAAAGAAAAATAAAGAAAACAACAAATTTAACAGGAATTAAATTACTAAAATAGTTTTTAAAAAGAAGAAAAAAGATAAGGAAAAATTCTAACTTCTCCCTTTTTGTACGTATGTTAATTTACAGCAATGTAGACATTTCAGCCCCCCCCCCCCCCCTAGAAATCAGATAATTGACTGCATTTTTCATACTGTGTGATGTACATGTAGGAATCATTCTCACTTAAATTTAGTGAACTTCTATTGTGTATATAATGTATAGTATTTATTTTGCCACTGCTGGTATTCTCCAGGTATACATTCCCAATCAGATATTGTCAGAATTATATCCTTCTTCCAGTGTTGAGTAAAATTTATTGATTCTGTAAGCATGTCTGATTATACTAAGACTGCTTATTGGTTTTGAGGTTATACCTAATTAAAAATTGTAATTTCATTTCAGTTTGGATTCCAAATTTTCCTTCATCCCATTATAGATATTTTTCCAGTACTTTGGATTTTTTTAATGTCCGCTGCATATGATTAAAACTTTTCTTCTGTTTTATGACATAGCCAGTATTCATTACTATATGGTTTGTCTATCCTAGATATTATTGATGGAGTTTTATACCATCAGTAGAATGTTTTTTATCAGTTTTCCTTCATTTGAACATGATGCAACTATTATAGTCCATAATTCTTGTCATGGTTGTGCTTAACTGTTTCTTTAAAATTAGCTTTCATTTTATCATTCAGTTTTTTAGTCTGTCTCTGTAGCATATATAAGTAAAAATTTACTTATTTACATCTAATTTTGGGCAAAACAGCCCCACAGGAAACAATAGAATTATTTAACAACCATGATATTTACTTAACAACACTGGGCTCACTTAAGAACAATGATGATTTTCTTAATGATCACTACAAAAAAAAAACATAGTAAAATTGATTTTTGTTTTAATGCTGCATGCTGGAGCATGAACATAGCACTTATCTTTAGTACCTTAAAGCAGCTGGCCTATTCTAAGAATTGGATAGTCCTAGGGAAAAACTTATGGCTCCATTAAGATATTTTAGACCATTTTGCATTCCCAAATATTCTAAAGCACTTTTTGGAATCTGAGCTGCAGCAAGTTCTGGTGTCTGTGATTTTTATTAAATGGAACCTACTAAAATCCTAAGGTTACTTTTATACATACATTAAGTATGGGTGCATCATTTTTTAAAAAAAATCTGTGCGTATATATTTTAAAAACTTGATGGCTCACATCTATTTGCATTTTGTCAAAAGGACTTCTTCAAATTATTACTAGTTTATCTATTTGGATGCAATGAAACATATCTTGTTGAGTCAATTACAGGCTTATTCATGGCAGATTTTCCAGAGGAATATTTGTATCATTAACCTAATGTTGTCTTCCTTTGTATGTTTGTTTGTTTTTTAATAAAATAAAAAATGTGAGTCTTGCAAACTATAATTGCTAGAAGATAGATAGTCCTTAGATTTTTCTAGCCCACACATTGCATTCTTTAGTGGAGCAGCAGGAACAACTTCTTTGTTTTTGTTTTTATTTTCTAAACAAACAGTATTTGAGAAGCCCACATATCATGAAACAAATAGCATAACTTCAGTAACAAACTATTTATAGAAGTCTTTTGGTACTATGTTGTTTCTAAGTATTGAGAAAAATATTTCGGATTGGCTTGATTACAAATGCAGTCAGCTAAAATCTTACAAAGGCATGCATACTACCCACTAACTTGCTCATGCTGAATCCTTGCCAAAGTTAATTGCATATCTAAAACTGTATCAGTTACATTCTAGAATAACAAAAAAGAGAATATTTAACCACTTTTATCCATCTCATTAGACACCTTGGGGTGTACGGGCTAAAATTTCCCTGACAGGTGTATCCATCTGTAAGAGTTTCATTCCTGTCTTTCTGTTAACTATTTTCAAATGATACCGTGTTTCTCCAACAATATGGCCTCCACCAATAGGAAGGCCCAACATGATTTCTAGGCATGAGGTGAAATTAAGCCCCACCCCCAAAATTTAGGCCTATTTAAACCATGCGTTTCCCCACTATTTCTCACATCGTTCGTTAGAACTACACGAGGTGAAGAGAAATGGGGGGGAAGAGTGGGGGGGGGAGAAAACTTGCCTTTAGGAGTGCCCTGCAGGTAGACTAGGCTAGAATACCCTGATCTACCAACAGAACATCAGCCAATAGAAGCTCCCCGAAGGCAGAGTCCCCAGCCGCTTCAGGGCGTGGTTTGGCTGCCCGTGTCCCCTCGCCTTTAGGCAGTCTCTTTCGGGCGATGGAAGTTCCCCAAGTACAGTCAGCAGCCACTTTGATCGGCCGGTAGAAGCGGCCTCGGGGCGAGCGCACACACATTCTCCCCTTGCCGCAAGGCCGCTTCTATCGGCCGACGAAAGCTCCCCGAAGGCAGAGTCCCCAGCCACTTCAGGGCGTGGCGTGGCTGCCCGTGTCCCCTCACCTTTAGGCAGTCTCTTTCGGGTGATGGAAGCTCCCCAAGTGCAGTCACCAGCCACTTCAATCGGCCAGTAGAAGCGGCCTTGCAGCAAGGGGAGTGTGTGTGTGTGCTCATCCCGAAGCTGCTTCTACCGGCCAATTGAAGTGGCTGGTGACTGCACTTGGGGAACTTCCATCGCCCGAAAGAGACTGCCTAAAGGCGAGGGGACACGGGCAGCCACGCCATGCCCCGAAGCAGCTGGGGACTCTGCCTTCGGGGAGCTTTTATCAGCCGATAGAAGCGGCTTTGCGGCGAGGTATGTGCATATGGGCCGCTCTAGGTGGGGGAGGAAATTAAGTCACCCTTGAAAATACGGCCTAGCCGTTTATTCAGTGGTCAAAAAAAAAATAAGGCCCGGCCTTATTTTGTGAGAAACATGGTATGTAGGTAAGTTGTTATCTACAAGGAATGCATATAATACAGTTGCTTAACATGGCAAACAACATTCTATTTTCTGATATGTCTTCGTGGTCAAAGTAGACAGCACTGAGCAGTGGAGGCTGACCTATAAATAAATTAATAGACTTGTAATGCAGGGTTTCTTCAAATAATATGGTTAAATTTGAAACAACCACACAAGCATCTATTTTCTCTCTCTTGCATATAATTCTTTTACTCAGGAGATCCTATTGTATTAAAAAGGGCACTTACATTGTCTATAAATAACTCTCTCTCTTTTTAAAAATAGGGATTTGGAGACAAGAGCACAAAATGAATACTTCAGAGCCTTTTTTAGGTTACCAAAGAAAGAGAGGTTGCATGAAATTGTGGATTGCTCTTTATGGACACCCTTCAGTCGTTGTCACACAGCTGGGAAGCTGTATGCTTCTGATGGTTATATTTGTTTTGCTAGCAAAGACGATGGCTGCTGTAATATTCTTATTCCACTTACCGAGGTTCGTATGCCATTCACTGATACGTTTGGTTTTAAAATCTGTTATGCCTCTGAAAGGATGCATATGATCCATTGAAATACTTTGAACATAAATTAAAGTACTGGTGTGGGAAGGGAAAATTCTTAGAGGTATATCTATTTATCCCACTTAGCGTAATAAGTCATTTCACAATTACTTAAATTAATGTGATTTCCAAATCAAAAATAATAACTATCGTGAAGATGAGACAGCTTTGCTAAAATGTTAGTGTCAGTTGTGATTTATTTATTCATTATAAAAATGTAACAAATTCAGGTCATACTGCAGACTACAATCTTAAATAATCTTTGCATTTGCATTTCTAGAATGAAACAATAGCTTTGAGTATTGATGGCGTGTCAGCATCAGCACTTTTCCCTCACTTTTGTGGATAACTTTTGTTCACAGGTTGCTAGTATCGAGAAGATGGAGGACACAAGTCTTCTACCCAATCCCATCATTATCAGTGTAAAAAGCAAGACAGCTTTTCAGTTCATTGAATTGAAGGACAGGGATACTTTGGTGGAAAATCTGTGCTTAAGACTGAAACAAGTGAAGGCAAATAATTCCATGCTCCAGAATGCTTTGAAAAGCAAAGATATGGTAGTTCTTGTTCAACTTATTCTATATTTCTCTGACTGATAAAAACTTTGTAAAGTTAAAAAAAAAAACTTAGTAGTAGTAGTTATTGTAGTTGTAGGTATAGTAGTAACAGAAATATGTTGTAGCGTTGTTGCTTTAACATAGGGGTTATATGCTATAATTTAAAGTTGCTGACTTTCCAGTATTCAAAGTGGGATTAGAGAAGAATTAGCAAGATAATTCCATCTTTTATTTATTTCCAACTAATGCATTACGATCTATATTGCTTGTATCTTAGTATGATTTGATTGCTTATTGTACCCTATGACTATCATTAAGTGTTGCACCTTATGATTCTTGACTCTTGACGAATGTGTCTTTTCTTTTATGTATACTGAGAGTATTTGCACCAAGACAAATTCCTTGTGTATCCCACCACACTTGGCCAATAAAGTATTCTATTCTATTATGCTTAGATTATATTCAGAATAATAGTTGATGGTGGAGTTTTACATTTGCTTGCATTGATAGAATTTGCATGTCACATGAAAAGCTTTTTGGTTTTGTTCTTGCATGATTATTGAGCTAGTTCTTATGGTTTCTTAAGCAAACCATATTTTAATGTGATTCAGCAATTGCATTATGTTGTTTTGGTATTGCACTATAGAAATATATAATTGTAACATTCGCTAAAATCGAAAACACTGCAGTTGGTGAAAGTAATTATTTAAGAATAACACCCAAAGAGATAGCAGAGTACACTTAGAAAAAAAATCTATGTTTACTGTTCATTTTATGCAAAAATTAATTTTATCCAATTAATGTGAACTTTTATCATTCAGTAATTGTATAATTCCTTTCGTATTGCAAGAAAATATATTAATGACTATATTAATGACTATATTAGTAGCTTTCAATTACATCTAGATTGTTTGGTGTGATACAAAATTGTATCACTCCATCAGAATTTTATTTATGATGGTGCTTTTCTAAATACTTGATAAGCACCTGATGTACCTTTAAAAATTTGTTTGTGAAGTTGTAAATTACAGCAAGTAGAACAGTTTGGAACCAGTGCTTTCAATGCTACCATGCACCAATAAAATCTTGATTTTAAAAAAATTGTCATTTTTTATATTTACGCAGCACAACTCTCATGTAATACATACTGACTATGAATTGGAGGGATTTGGAACAGCGTCTCAGAGTAATGATAAGTGTGAAAATGACAGAAACAGAAGACACCTGCCGAATACAGAAGCTCTGAGTTCAGCATTTCATCCTTCTGGAATGGATGGCCTTGAGTTCAGAATGGTATGTTGTTGGAAGATTTTTGGAAGCTATCTTTGGAAAATATTTATCAGTTACAGCTACTGTCCTATAACAAGCTACTGCTTGTTATCATATTTACTAATATATTTTAAACATGATTCTATTACATTTAATTGTTTCTGGTATGATGCAATTCTTTTATCTCCCCCCCCCCGAAAAGAGTTAAAGGGTTTTCCTATTTGTTTCCTTTTCCTCTATCCGTCATTCTCCTGCAGCTTCAAATTGGAGTAAATATATGAACTGTGTGGTAATTCCCGGGTTACGAGCGTTTCTTTAGTGAATGTTAGAAGTTACGGGATAAGCGCCCCCTAACATTTAAGAACAAATCCCAAAACTACAAATGTTGCCAGCACCAAGGCAGTTGTTCGCTCTTATGAACAACTGCCTATTCCCCACCTCTCCCCACGCCAGGTCTCCATAGGGACTAGGCCTGTGGATCCTCACCTTGTGTACACAGAGAATGGAAGCCTAAATTACCACAAGATCATGAACTCCCGCTGTTGAGTGATCTCACAGTATTTTAGGCCTCTGTTCTATGCAAATGGAGGCCTGAATGAGAGCTGAGGCAAAAGGCTTTGCAAATGGAGGGAAGACCTGAAACATCAAAGCTTTCCCTCATTTGCAAAGCCTTTTGCCATCTTTTGCAAAAAGTCTTTGCTGCCAAGAATGGAGCAGTTTTCTCCAGGCCTTTCCTCAAGGCCTCTGCTGAAGAGAAATTCCATTTTCAAGTGGCCCATTTCCATGCAGATGAAATTTTCAGTCTTCATCAGGGTGACAAATGTTTAAGCGACCCTAGGCCAGTTGCAAACGGAGCAATCAGCTCAAACACTTGTTGCCCTGGAAACTTTGTCTGTATGGAAATGGGACAGTTGTGTGCAGGTCTTTCTGTCTTGTCTTGTAATGCTGAGCATTTATATTTCCATGGCTCTTTGCTCGTAGCTTTTGTATTGATTGTGAGATTAGTGTCCATGTATCACCGGCATATGTTAAAACAGGTAGCACTCAATGATAAAAAAAACATTTCTCTTCTAGCATAGGGGTGGTTGTTCTTGAAAATTAAGCTTAGCTTGCTGAATGCTTGCCAATCACATTTAACATGCCGTTTAGTTTCCTTTATTGTATCACCTTCTATTGAGATATATTGGCCAAGGTATATGTAGTGATCTACTCCGTCTAGTTCTTCTCCAAATATATTTTGTTTTCTTTCTTTGGTGAATGTATTAAACATTACCTTTTTAATGTTTTTTTAAAAAGCCAAATAGTTCTCCTGTTTTGGCCAGCTCTTGTATGTGTCTTTGTAACTCTTCTGGATCTCGTGAGAAGAGAACATCATCATCTGCAAATCTTAAGTGATTTAAATAGATGCCATTGATTTTTATTCCATCTTTTGCCCAGTCTAGTTTGCGAAATAGTTCTTCAAGGAAGGCTGAGAAAAGGATAGGGGATATTAAATCACCTTGTCATACATCTTATTCTATTTTGATTTCCACTTTAAGATCATTAAGGCAAATTGTCACTATTGTTTTTTCATCTATTGATTGTAGTAAGTTTATGTAAGTGGTGTCAACACCTTGATTGAGTAATGCATTAATTATTGCTTGCTGGAAATACTAAATCAAATTCCTTTTCGTAGTCAATGAAAGCCATGCACAGAAGCATGGTGTACTCATTGTATCTTTCAATTATATACATGTTACGTCTCACCTGTATCCACAGGTGAGCAATCAAAATTCCAAAGTTCCAAAAATATAAGCAACCAAAAACAAACCCCAACAAAGATAACTGCTGAGGTTTTTCCAGTCCTCAGCAGTAGTTCTGAAATTTGTTTGGCATTCCTGAAGTGCCTATAAATCACAATGCCTCAGATAATCTTCACAGTACTTTCGCTCTAACAAGACACTTTGCTTCTGGCAAATTTCTCAAGCCAATCCGTTTCCTTTTATCCCCTAAGGGGGCGTGTTAGTCTCATTAATTAATCACTGGCTTGACTTTTCTTTCCCAATTGAGATTGACGTCTCAATCTCCATCTATTTCTCACATCAAGCCAGGATCCCTCAAAGTCCTCCTCCTCACTTGAAACCTCTTGTACGTTTTCCTGATTATCTGTTACCGGCTGCTGCGTAATCAGAGAGGGAGATTCGGGGGAGGGAGAGGACTCTGACACCTCCAATAAATTAGGTTCGTCTCTCATAGCTAAGTCCACTTCTTCATCCTGGCTACCTTCAAAATCACTTAATAATGCAGGTTCGAATCTCAGTGCCAGATCCTCTTCACTCGAGCTCACATCTGCTAACGGACCAAATCCCGGAGTCACAACATATACACATACACGTACCGGTGTATATATATATGAATAAATACCATATAGAATTTACTCAGTTGTTTTTATAATTAATTATAAACCACACTATCATTTTCTAATTTTTAGAACTCAGAATTTTGAAAAATAGACAAATTCATATAATGGATCCATTAACTGAAATTAGAGATTAGAAATAAGAGATTAATTGATAATATGTTTCCAACCATTTACTGTTATTAACCATTTTATTCATCTTTTATAATAATCTTAATTATTGTATTTTTAATAATAATCTTAATCTTATTGTATTTTTTCTGTTAATTACAGCAATATTGTATTGCATGTATTAGCTTTGTAAAAATTAATTGGTTTCCTCCAGTCACATTCGTATTGAAAAAAATGAAATGGAGCAGTTTCATTGATTTTTGCCAGTTGTGCCTCATGTAAAATGATAGGGGATTTCTTTCACTCTTTCTAAATCACAGCCAAATTTTACATATCATTCCATTATAACCTTATACATTGATCAAATTAGAGGATTTAATCCATTGCCTTTTTTTCATATTTTCTTCTGTATTAAATAAAACTGCTTTTCAGAATGAGAAGTTATTTTCCAACAATGTGGCTTCTAATAAAGATTTAATATATATCCTTTGCTTTTAGTCTAGAGAGCAAATAAAAGAGAGGCTGTGGGATGATCATTTTGCTGAGTATGGCCGAACTGTTTGTATGTTTCGAACAGAGAAAATTAGGAAACTGGTTGCTATGGGAATCCCAGAATCATTGCGAGGCAAACTATGGCTTATTTTCTCAGGTGAGAATTCAGTAATTTCACTTCATCCCCAAAGAATGTCATTTCATCATATAAGAAAGGGAGAGCAGAAAGCGATGTCCATTTTTCTGTGCTGATTAGGAGAATAGGGTCAAGAGGAAGAAGGAATCAACAATCTAATGTATAAAGAGATTACAGTTCGGCAAAACAAAATGCTATTTTTTTGTCGATTTAGCAGTATGTAAACATTTAAATGTGAGATATTTCTTTTATGCAATATAATAAATGTTTACTTCTGTATTTGCTATAACAGTAGATACATTTATATGGTCTAACACTGGTTTAAAGATTGAATACCAAAATATTATACCCTAGAAACTGCAGAGATGTTATACTAGGCCCAAATAATTTATTTGTAAGTTGTGAGATTTGAATATTTAAATTAGGATTTTTACAATATACTGCCGATATAAGGATAATTTATTTATCCCCACAGTATGTTGCCTGTGGGCTAGAGTTAAACTTAGTTTGTATAGGTGTTAACAAGAGAAATCACATCAGATTTGTAAACAAATGAGCATTTATATAACAGTGCATTTGTATTGCTAAAGTATCCATTTTGCATTTATTCCTGGGTCAGATGCTATGTCTGATCTGTATTCACACCCCGGTTACTATGAAGATTTAGTAGAAATGTCCATGGGTCTGTACTGCATAGCGACAGAGGAAATAGAGCGTGACTTGCATCGCTCCCTACCTGAGCATCCAGCCTTCCAAAGTGAAACAGGCATAGCTGCATTGAGAAGAGTCTTAACAGCTTATGCACACAGAAACCCCAAAATTGGGTATTGCCAGGTAAAGACTTCTTCTGACATTAACTTCTAAATGACTTTTCTTTGCTTGAGAATTGTGGGTCTGTTGACCTCTACTACCCATCTTGCTTGTTCAGTGAAGGCCTACTAATACTTTTTAATATGATAGAGCGGGTTAGTTTACCAATCCTAATCCTATCTCTGCCCGGTAGAGGTTTTTCTGCTGTCAAAACATGGTTTTGCCAGTATGCCACAAACTCACCCAAACTTCAGTTTTATCCTAGTCACACTTTTATTTTTTCCTATGGAAACCAGTATCTTTGATCTAAACACCAATACATACAGGATATTTAATAATCAATACATAATGATACAGTAATCAGGATGTGTAATTATCAAAGTTGCTTATATTTCTCCCCCCTCTTGTTTCGTAACAGTCCATGAATATATTGACCTCAGTTTTACTGCTATATGCTAAAGAAGAGGAAGCTTTTTGGCTGCTTGTATCTGTTTGTGAAAGGATGCTCCCAGATTATTTTAATCACCGGGTAATAGGTAAGTTGCCTTCTCTTTCTTTCTCTTTGTTATTGAGCTGTTTATCGTCAGTGATCTTTTTATTTATTGCTCTTTCTGAGATGAATTTATTTCTGAGATTTAGAGGCCACACAATTCCAAATTACTCTGGGTGGCTAACATCAAGTTAAAAGAAGAAAAACAGCAAGAAAATCCTGTACATTTGGATAAATCCACTCCCTCTAACAGAAGATATCTGCAAACATCCCACTCAAAATCCTGGGACAACAGCCAAGTTTTTAAGGTTTTCTGAAAAATCATCAGAATAGGGGTGAAATGGATTTCTGGGGTCTTTTTCTTTGGAGCAGCTTGACCACATAGTGGACAACTTAAAAAAGTTATTCTCCTTCTTAATTATATTGTGATGTTTGAAATGAAAGTAATTCTACAGAATACCCTCCCTTCCAGTACTTGGCATCCCATAGTTCTCTCCACACACACAAACCCCAAGGCTGTAATAGGCTAAAATGCTTGAGAACTCAGTGATGTGCCAAGATTAAATTCATAGAAGCAGCACTTTTGTAGTAGTAAACTAGATTTATTTTTTATTGCCTCACATTGTAAATTGTATTTTAAATAAAGCTAAAGTAACAGATTCTTTCCACCTTAAGTAACCTGGCTTGGTGTGATTTTTACAGGTGCTCAAGTGGACCAGTCAGTATTTGAAGAGTTAATCAGAGAGAGACTTCCTGAATTAGCTGAACATTTTAAAGATCTCTCCACACTGGCTTCTGTTTCTTTGTCATGGTTCTTAACACTTTTCCTGAGTATCATGCCCCTGGAAAGTGCTGTTAATGTTGTAGACTGTTTCTTCTTTGATGGGATAAAGGCCATTTTCCAACTGGGATTAGCTGTTCTGGAAGCCAATGCTGTGGAACTGTGCAGCAGCAAAGATGATGGGCATGCTTTGATGATTCTCAGCAGGTACTCTCCATGCTCTGACTGTTTCATCTAAGGTTGACATCATAGTAGTTTAAACTGCCCGTTTAATTCATCTGTTGCTTTGTTCGCATTAATAGATTTCTTCAGCAAGACAGTGCAACAGACATGAATGTTTAATAGGATGTATTATAACTCACTGCTGGATTGAACTGTTTTCAGCCCCAAACACTGTTCCTTCTAGAAACTCTTTCTGTACAGCTTGAAAAAAAGCTTTCAATCTAAATCCTATTATATAGAGATGCAACAAGCTCAGTAGAATTATTTGACAGTGAGAAAAAACCAGTTCGGTGTGTAAGTATGCAGTGAGGAATAAAAATATGCTTGCATCATGTTGCATATTTGGCAGTAGATTTAAGCATATCTCTATTTTAGATTTCTAGATCATGTTAAAAATGAGGAAAGCCCTTTGCCACCAATTGGAAACCAACATGCCTTTTTCAGTGATGATATGGAACCTTGTCCTATAACAGAAATAGCAGATCTAATACGGGATTCATATGAGGTAATGCAAAATGTAGTAGGTAGTATTTTAATTAGAATTTTGAAGTATTCAAACATTTCAAATGAAAATGAAAAACATCTTTTCCTTATTTTAGAAATTTGGAGACCATTCTGTGGAACAGATTGAGCACATGCGCTACAAACACAGGATCCGTGTACTCCAGAGTCATGAAGAAACCACTAAACAGAATGTGGTAAAGAGTTTTCAAAATCTTATTTTTAAACTTTAGAAAACATTTTAAAATGATTTCTAAAGAAGCAGAAAAATACTTATTGAAATACAAAGCAACTGAAGCACAGGTGTGCAACTTACAGCTCTTTGGATGTTACTGAATGGAATGCAAATGTGTTCTTTTTTCTTCATGCTCCATTCTTTTTCCTTTCACACACTGTAAGTTCCATTCAAAGTCAAATGATGAAAAGTAGGGCAAAAATACTTCAGATGAGGGCAAATTTGGGAACATTTAGCTCAACAAGTTTTTTTTTGTATGCCTTAATATTTCGACTAAACTCTTTCCTGTTTTCTCCTTAGCTCAGAGTGGTTATTCCAGATGTTTCTATTGTTCCAGAAGATTTGGAGGAATTATATGACTTATTTAAGGTATGCACTTTTTTCAGAAAAGTTTTGCATTAGATTAGATGCATTCAGATAAATATTGTGTATAGTTTATATTCAAAAATCAGCAAAGGTGTAATGTTTTGCAATATTTTAATGGCATCTAAGTACTTTAGCTTTTAGTTTTTCCAAAAACCTAAAAAAATTCTTGAATTAGTTTTTGATCAGATCTTTTCCATTTCAAACAATCTTTTAAGTGGTTAAGGTTAATGGAATTAATTGGCCTGTTCTTCTGGCATGAAAGAAGTTGTTACAATATAAATAAATGTTTTATGTTATGTTTTTTCTTGGCAAATTATAGCACAGAAAAGGAATCTATTTCTGAAATAAGTAAATGGATAAGAAGAGCAAAGAATAACAAAAGAAGGGTGCCTTCCCCAAATAATACTAACCTGGTTACACTTTTATTTCATTCCTCTTTAGCGCACATATTGCAGTTTTTCCAAGCTCTTAACAGTATCATAGTGTCCTTTTCTTATTATATTAACCTGCCAGTCATAAGAACTAAAAATACCTGCGTTCCAGGACATTTAATATACATTAAACTTTAAGACCAATATGTAATGTTGACATTATGCAAATGTTCATATGAGCAAATAAATATGCAGTTGCCCACCACTAAAATCTTCCTGGATAAAATTTTCATTCTAATATTTGTTTTTTTTTGTTTTGTTTTGTTTTTTCAGAAAGAGCATTTAATAAGCTGTTACTGGGAATGGAATAGTGCAGTTGTAATTCAGCGTCATGATCCAAGTAGACCATATGCTGAGCAATATAGAATTGATTCTCAGCAATTTACTAACCTTTTTAAACTTGTTTCACCTTGGATGTGTGGTGAACATACTCAGGTTCTAGCAGAAAGAGCATTCCGCCTTTTGGATGAAAACATGGACCATCTGATTGAATTCAAAGCATTTGTTAGCTGCTTAGGTGAGTATTCAATTTTCACTGATTTTCTCATGCAGCAAATTTTCAGGCAAGTTATGGATCTAAATCAGGGGTGTCAAACTCACAGCATCATAGCAGCGTCACGTATCAGGACTTTTTTCTCCTTTACTAAAGCAGATATGGGTGTGGCCAGTGCATGATGCATCCGGCCCACGGGCTGGGAGTTTGACAACCCTATGTCAACTCATAAAATATTTCTATTGTCTTGTTAGAATTGCCAACAGAAAGGGAGAGGGGAGCAGTGCCGCAGCTTGCAAACAGAAACTGCATTCCATAAATGTTTTCAAAAATAGTAACTAGGTGACTGAAGTTTCTGCCGCACAGAATTCTAACTGGAGAGCATGATTAATCACTCTTGGCTATGAATGTGTCCCATTGGAGAATATGAATTACGATACACCCAGGGAGTGGGGGAAAACCAGGGTCAAGGGTGACAATGAATTATGTGCCTCAGAGTCGGCTCACCCAGGCAGTGTCCTGGACAGTTTAACTCCCAATAAATCCTTTTTAGGTTTTGGAAGTTTGGCTCGAGACTCATGATTTAAATGGGGGCAACTGCCGGAATCCTGACACCCTAAACAGTGCAAATGGCACTGGGTTGTTGCACAAAAGATGCATGAGTCGTAGAGAATATTAAGCTGTAAGTTTGCATTTTTAGCAATGTTTTACCGGATAAGCAAACTGACTCTCTGGACAATGAGTCACAAAAAAATATGTGACAATAAATGTTGTTAGTCTAATGTGAAGCCAGAATGATTTGCTTAAACTGCTCTTATGGAAATATTTTCATTCATTCTGGAATTTTACACTACTTTGTACAAGAAACACATTTGATTTTATAAGTTGCAAAATAATTGATAGTCCCTATCTTTCTCTCAATTGTTTTAATACCTGGAATTAATTGTAACTGTGACCTTTCCAGAAGATAACTTTATAAGGAAATTGCTAGGATTTGTCTTCAAAGCCTGTGCTACTATTTTGGCATGTGAATTATTCCTGCCCTACTTTCTTTCATGTGATTGTTCCAGTGGTGGGATTCAAAATTTTTACTACCAGTTCTGTGGGCATGGCCTGGTAGGTGTGGCTTGGTGGGCATCGCAGAGGAAGGATACTGTAAAATCTCCATTCCCACCCCACTCCAGGTGAAGGATACTGCAAAATCCCACTCCCTCCCCACCCCACTAACCTGCTTTCCAGCTCCATCTTCCTGTGCAGTGCAACAAAAGAATACCCAGACGATCAGCTGGGACTCGGGAGGCAGAGAATAGATGGGGACAGGGCCAGTCAGATGATATTTGCTGGTTCTCCAAACTACTCAAAATTTCTGCTACCGGTTCTCCAAAACTGGTCAGAACCTGCTGCATACTACCTCTGGATTGTTCTCAATGTTGTTTACATGCAAGATGGTCTAACACATTGTCATTCTTTGCTCTCCAATAAACTTAGATAAACTTAGTATTTTCAAATACTATCAGCACAGAATTGTAAATTTGATTGAATTTTTAATCAAAGTTTAAATTCAGAACTTTTCGTATAATTATAATTTTTCACATAAATTGCAAGTTTTTATGCTTTAAGAAAAAGGGACTCAAGCCTCTGGTATACTTTTTTCCTCCTACAGATATTATGTTCAATGGAGAAATGAATGAAAAAATTAAACTGTTGTACAGATTACATATTCCTCCTGGTAAGAACTTTTAAAATACATTTAATTTCCTTTCCTTTTGGATTAGTTTACCCCATTTGTATATAACTCTCATTGTACCAGATTGTTAAAAGAAAATTTGTGAACTCTTTAGTATTATCTGTAAACTTGAAATTCTGTACCTTATAGTGTGATCAGAAATTCATCTAATACCTATGGGTTAGATAAATTGATTCTGGTTTAACAAACAACATTGTATGAAATCTTTCTTGAACACCTGGATTCAAAATTTACATTCTTGTCCGTAGCCTGACTTTCAGAAGTTTTGTACACTTAGCTCTTGGGAGTAATTTTGCTAAATGAGCAATCTTGGGCATTACCGTTGTCCTCTCTCCTCTATAAAAGATCTTCCTGATCATAAAATGATAAAGGGCATGCTTTTTATTGATGGATTTGCAGTCCTTTCAAGTATCAGGATCATTAAACCTTTTTATCAGGTCCCGAGATCTTATGCTTCTGGCATAACCATTCAAGAGTCCAAGGGCGGCATTTAATGTGTATGCCTTTTAAAGGAAAGAACCCCTCAAACTCACTTGTCTGATTAGTAGGGACATCTGATTCAACTTTCCCTAAGAGAGCTGTGTATCTGCATGTTTGGACAATTGAGGGGGAGTTGAATCATATTTCTTATACTTAAAAAAACTAGACCCATTAAAAATCACAGACATGGTTCTATGATCTATGTGAATTCAACACATTCTGCTAAATGTAATAATAGCATTACTTTACCATTATAGCCCTCACAGAAAATGAAAGGGACAGTCAGTCACCACTAAAGAATTCTTTGTTATCAACTTCAAGGCCTTTAGTAATTGGAAAATCAAACAGTAAGTAATCTAATTTCAAATACTATTTTTTCCTGTAATTAATAAAATGAACTAGTATAATGTAGTGGTCAAGCTGGGGAGGGCAATGGGGAGAGCAATGTTGAGGAACTATCCTTTAGCCCAGGGGTCGCCAACCTTTTGGACCTCAGGGACCACCAAACTCATAATTTTAAATCCCTGGGACCACTAACATGAATTTTGACTGATGGTGGCTTGCTGACGTTGATGGGAGGAAGAGAGAGGGAGAGAGAGATCTGATCTAACTTCTCTCCCCCCCCCATCTTTCTCACACACACACACTCACAGAAACACACAGAAGCAGGAGTAGGATTCAAATTTCTTAACTGGTTCTGTGGGCGTAACCTAATTTGTGGGTATGGCTTGGTGGTCATGTGACTGGCTGAGCATGGCTTGTATGTAAATATTATAAATATTTATGTAAATATTGATTTTTTTTTATAAAAAAAGCAACTTTTACCCAAAATCAGGCAGAGCAGGCAGGCAGATTGAGTTGCTCACAGAATCACAGATTCAGAAATCTATCTTTCTGCCATCAGCTAGCTGAGTCTATCCCATAAAATTGTTTGCAAGCAAACTCACAAAATTACTCACAACACACCATGTATTTTTTATAAAAAAAGAACAACTTTTACCCAAAATCAGGCAAAACAGGCAGGTGGATTGAGTTGTTCACAGGTTCACTTAGAGATGTGTTTCTGCCATTGGCTAACCGAGTCTGCACTGCTTCAGTCCTAAGGAAGGTTTGGCTCTGCTTAGAGCTGAAGATCTAAAGATTAGCTAGAAAGCAAGAAATCCAACGATTTCCTTCTTTCTAGCTAATCTAAATCTCCTGGCACAGCAGAACAGTTGATGGTCAAAAAAAAAGGAAAAATAGCAATTTAGCAGGCAAGTTTGCCATGTAAGGAGTGAGTGGGTGGGGAGGGTTCCCACAGGCCATGTGGGCGGCGCAGCCTTGTGTTCCTGCGCATCCTGGATTGTTTTGGGGGTGCTTTGGGATGGCATTTCTCTGCGGACCAACAAAATTTTCTCGTGGACCACCAGTGGGCCGCAGTCCACCTGTTGGCGACCGCTGCTTTAGCCAAACTTCTTATGGGGGAAGATGAGAGGGAATAAATTCATGAACATAAGGTAGGATCTAAATCTAACAAGTTAATAACATTTTCTGCTATAAGATATGGGGAGTGTCACTGCAGGAACGGCTGTAATGAATTTAGATTCCAAAAACAATTTCACTAACTTGTATCAGACAATACACTTGACATTTCTGGAATAAGAAAAGCAAAAAACATGTCCAGTATCATTCAATGTTACATTTTCATGTTCACTTCCTCATCATATAATATATCTTTTATCTAGGTGATGGCATAGATTATCAGAAGCAGTTGAAACAGATGCTGAAGGATTTAGCCAAAGAAAAAGATACCAAGGCTGAGAAAGAACTACCTAAAATGAACCAGGTACAAGATGAATTGTAATATGCATGACTTTTGATTCTGAGGAGCCACACTTAGTTAACTCAGCCTATAGATTTCTGCTATGGTAGTAATATGAAACAGAAAATGTCAGACAGTAGTATTAATCTATGCTAAAAGGTGAAGATCTGCATGACTGCAATTCCCAGCTTTACTCCCCCAGAATACTGCAGTATTTTTCCTTTGCTACATCCATTTGCGCCAATCTGGGTGGTTTTTCTTTCAACACTTTTATCTTCAACATTTGTACACTTGAGATAACAATCTAGCTAAAATGCTTTCTTATAACCCAAAGAAAAATATTAAGATATTGCTTTAATGCTATCTCCATAGCCCCTCCTCAGAATAAGACGAAGGATGAACACTAGTCAAGTTGAAGTCTTTTTTTAGGCAGACCGGAAAACAAACCTTAAACAATGATTGTACTTCCATTAAATTAAAGCAGCTTTAATAAGCTATGTATTTTGGAAAATAAGTCACTAAAATTGCATTATGTTGACCTTATCTCCCTTTGTAGCAAGAATTTATCCAGTTTTGTAAGACCTTGTACAGCATGTTCCATGAAGATCCGGAAGAAAACGAGTTGTATCAAGCTATAGCTACAGTGACTACATTGTTACTTCAGATTGGAGAAGTTGGCCAAAGAAGCAGCAGCTCAGGCTCCGATGATTTCAGTGAGGATTTCCAGACAGAGGCATCTACTTCAGAGCAAGATCAAGTTTTTACAGACACTGTGAAAATCTCAAAGAATGTGCCCTCACCTGCAACAGGAGACTGGATTGTTTCTTTTGAACAAATCTTGGCTTCCCTATTAACTGAACAATCCCTGGTCAATTTCTTTGAGAAATCCTTAGAATTGAAACCAAAACTAGAGAATGCAAAGCTGACCCAATGCAACTCCAAATCAGGTGGGGCAAGCCAGCCATCACGAGGTGAAATTGAACAGCTAAATGTACAGTAGCAACCAACGGTTATGTACTACCAAAATGCATACTGTAATTTTAGGGCTTTTGGACCAACACAAATATTTAATACTCTTGGGAGCTTTAAAGCCAAAACACAACTTAAAATGTGGTTTTGGGGTAAAGAGACCATCTGTTTTTGTTTTGAATGTAATTTAAAACTCCATCTTCACTTTGAAAAATTTAAGCAATTGTACCAAAAAGTAAAAAGAAAGCAACTCCCAGTTGACAACTTTGGCCAACTACAGGTTTTATGAATTGTTGCCTTTTTTGCACTAATGTTCGTTTCAATGCTGGTAATTGAAACTATTAATATATTTGAAACAAAGTTTGTATGTCTTGCTTTCAATGTTCCATGTACCTGAACTATGACTTTCATTTTTCTGTGTGTGCACTTTTCAATAAAAGATTTTTGTATCTGTTGCTTTTCAGATTACTCCATTTCAAGTATGTCATGTGAATGTGTTAGGCAATTTAGAAGGTATTATGAATGGAAAGATTTCAAATTCTGATGTGTGTTGGTCACCTTACACATTTTGTTTTCTTCCCAAAAAGCCTTTGGATACCTGTCTAGCAGAGGAATGGAAGCTGGAAAAAGGCTGTTTTGATGAAGGGTAAGTCATTTTCAAGGGGTAAAAATAGATGACTTAAGGAATTCAGTTTACTTCTAGAAACCCATCATTTGAAAAAATAAAAAATAAAATGCTTGCTTGGGACTATCCATTCTATGGGCTGCAAATCTGATGCTAATGGCTACATTTTGCTTTTAAGTACTTTGCGATTAAGTAGTACCTGAATATTGTATAAACAAAAGGACACAATAAATCCTCAGCACATTGGAACTTGCATAAAACTTTACATTCTCTCTGTACTTGAAGGAAAAAAATTCCTGTAAACAGCACCTTCATTGTGAAATTCTTGCAGTCTTAACTGTTGATCTGAAGGGTATTATAATTATTTAATTCTTTTAATCCAATTTTGACATGTCCTAAAATCATACATTTATTTCATTCCAGTGCTTGCAAGGGAAATTGTTTTGCAAGAACAGGAAGAGTGAAAAAGGTCTCACTTTGTTTCACTATCTGACAAGAGGAGTCAGCAACCCATTAGAAAATTTGGCTTCTCATATATCAGACATTCCAAGAAAGATAACAGCGTTGCCGTTTTTCTTCATATCATTAGAATTATCAAGAAACATTGTGACCTACCAGGCAATTGGAAGGCTTGTTTCACCTTTGAGCAATTGTGGAATTCAATTGCTGATCAGTAACCCAGAGTAATCTGATTGCAGAAAAGATACATCTACATGTTTAATACCAATTTAGTATTTTTATTGTAATAAAAGCTTAGTTTTCATCTACATTAACAGTCTGTAGACCTGCAAACAAAGGAAAAAAAGACAATGAAACCATAAGTTACTGAGAGCGTAATATACAAGTGATCCTCAATTTACAACAGTTCAGTTAGTGATTGTTCAAAGTTACGATACTGATATGAGCATTTTTCACACTTATGGCCTTTGTAGCAGCCCCAGGATCATGTGATCAAAATTCAGTTGCTTGGCAACTGATTCGTACTTATGACTGCTGCTGTTTCTCAAGTTCACATGATCACCTTTTGCAACCTTTTGATAAGCAAAATCAATGGGAAAGCTGGATTCACTTAACTATGGAACTAACTTATTAACTGCAGTGATTCACTTAACAAAAGTGGCAAGAAATATCATAAAATGGGGCAAAACTCAACAAATATCTCACTTAACAAAAAAAAATTAGGCTCAATTGTCATAAGTTAAAGACTACCTGTACTAATAGAATATATCATATGCAATATATATGTAATATTTTTCTGGAAAATGGTGCAATTACTTCTAAACATTGGTACGACTACATTTAAACAAATATAGGTCTCTCTTCTAATATAGAATACAAATTACCTTTGAAGGTGGTGACTGGCACATAGGTAACCAGTGTATACAATTTATTAGGTGAATCTTCATCCTCATTGCGCTTTCGGGATAAGCGTACTCGGATACGATAAGGAACATTCCTGTAAAATATTTGCAATGTTTAGAAACATGTTTTGTTTAATGCTAGTACTTTGCTGTCTGAAAGGTAGGCAAATTATGTATAATAGCAGATTACTTTTGGTTTTTTTTAACTAAAAAACCCCAGTGTAAAAATTTTGCTTTATTTCTAGCTTCTGTGCTTATTTAAACTAATGTTAATTACAGGCAGTCCTGCCTTAATTACAATTTAGATTGGCAACTCCATCACTAAGCATTGTTGCTAAGCAGAAAATCAGATAGTAATAATAGGGTTGCACCACTTCCTGTTTGGTCATTATGCGAGACATCACGACTGTGATTTTACTTCTGCATTCTCCATTAACTGTTAGTAGGAACCCTGATGTGAAGCATACAAACGGCACTCACATGACCTCAGATCGATCAATCAATCAGAACAGAACTGGAAGGGACCTTGGAGGTCGTCTAGTCCAAATCCTCTGCCCAAGCAGGAGACCCTATGCCATTTCAGACAAGTGACTATCCAGTGTCTTCTTAAAAACCTCCAGTGATGATGCGCCACAACTTCTGAAGGCAAGCTGTTCCACTGGTTAATTGTTCTCACTGTTAGAAAGTTTCTCCTTAATTCTAGGTTGCTTCTCTTCTTGATTAGTTTCTATCCATTGTTTCTTGCCTTGCCTTCTGCTGCTCTGGAAAATAAGTTTGCCTCCTCTTCTTTGTGATAGCCCCTTCTTTTCTCTAGATGGGCCATACCCGATTCCTGCAGCCATTCTTCACGTTTTTGTCTCCAGGCCTTTAATAATCTTAGCTACTCTTCTTTGCATTGTTTCCAAAGTCTCAACATCTTTTTTTAAATGTGGTGACTAAAACTGGATGCAGTATTCCAGATGTGGTCTTACTAAGGATTTATAAAGTGATACTAATATTTCACACGATTTTGATTTTATGCCTCTACTTATACAACCAAGGATTTTTTGACTGCTGCCACATACTGCTGGATCATGTTAAGGTGATTGTTCACTAGGACTCCAAGGTCCCTCTCAGTTACTGTTTTTGAGTCAGGTTTTGTCTAACCTATATTTATACCTTTGGTTTTTCCTGCCTAAGTATAAAATCTTGCTTTTCTCCACATTAAATTTCATGTTGTTGGATAGGGCTCATTGTTCAAATCTATCAAGATATTTTTGGATCCTGAGCTTATCTTCTAGGGTGTTGACTATTCCTGCCAGCTTAAGTGTCATCTGCTAATTTGATGAGTTCCCCTTCCTCATCTAAGCCATTTATAAAGATATTGAAGGGTATTGGGCCTAAAACAGAACCTTGTAGTACCCCATTGGTCCCTTCCCTCCATACAGATGTAGGACTACTCGTTGAGTACAGTTTGTCAACCAGTTACTCGATGATGCGAGTAAATGAAAGGATTGATCGCAAAGCTGGATCAATCCTAATTTCCAGCAGTCATTAAAAAAGACAGTAAGCAAGGACTACCTGTAAACTATTCTTCAAGAGAACGACCTGAATCACTTGGATTTAACTGCATCAGATTATAAGAACTGTAAAGTACAGGTAGTCCTCGAGTTATGACAATTGAGCCCAAAATTTGTGTTGCTGAGTGAATCGTTTTTTGAGTTTGCCCCATTTTACGACTTTTCTTGCCAGTTAAGTGAATCATTGCATTTGTTAAGTTTGTAACATGGTTGTTAAGTGAATCTGGATTCCCCATTGACTTTGCTTGTCAGATAGCAAAAGGTGATCAAGACTCCAGACCATTGCAACTGTCATAAATGTGAGTCAGTTTCCAAGCATCTGAATTTTGATCATGTGACCGTGGGGAGGCTGCAATGGTTGTAAGTGTGAAAAACAGTCATAAGTCACTTTTTTCAGTGTTGTTATAACTTTGAATAGTCACTAAATGAACAGTTGTAACTCAAGGACTGGCTGTACATTAAGAAGCACCAGACATTCTCAGTCCAACTTACTTCACAGGGTTGCGGGGGGAGGGGAATGAAAGATAAAAGTGTTATGTAAGGGAGAGCCTTGCATTTGTGTGAAAGGGATGACAAACCAACAAATAACTTCGTACATTTTCGGTTTTTTCCCTTCAATCATGTCTAATATTCAGAGACTCTCTGGATAAGTCTGTTTTCTTGGTAAGGTTTTTTTCAGAAGTGGTTGGCCATGGCTTTCTTGCTTACCAGTTCTAAAGAAATTTCACCAGCCAGTTTAGTAGTTGAATGTATTAAAATACTATATTAGCCTCTCATCATACCCAGTCTTACTTGTGCAAGCACTGAGTATTCCTTTGCACTGAGCAAAGAACAGGAGAGCACCTCGATCAAGGAAACAATCTGATGATACCTTATTCCTTTCGTCCAGACAGCCTTGTTCAAACGGGTATCAATGCGTACATCAGGAGTACCCATTTCCTTCATGGCAAATTTCCGAATCTCCTTAAGAGCACGAGGAGCCCGTTTCTTGAAGCCCCTAAGAGTACAAAAATAAATAAAGACTGTGCCATCAAGTCAAGAGATTCTGCTTGTATATTTAGACATCAGCTTTAAATAATAAAAAAGGTATGCACATTCAAAGGAATGTTTCGTACATACCTTTTCACAAGCTGTATGTGCGAGTGCTCACGTTCAATATTTTCCCTGCCTTCACACACACAAAGCAGAACCAGGCTTTGAAGCAATTATACATCCTGAGACAGAACTGCTTTAAAGCTGTGAGGAAGGGTGCTTCATTCATTCTAACACACCCAGATTATTTTAAAATGCTTGTACAGCCTGAATATAAAGGATATAAATCTTGAATAAAAAAACCTCTATTTAAAAAAATATTACTTTCACTATTACATAATGGTATGTTCAAATATTTATTACAAAGACCAGTGGATTAAAAATGAGTATCTAATTAAAAGTTCTAGAATAAAATAGTAAGAAATAACAAATGAAATCTATGCTGAAATAATAATTTGGCAGCCTATCAGCTGCACATAAACAAGAGCACAGACTTAGCTATAATGTAATATTAGTCATATTGTGAAGGCCTGTAGTTATCAGCCACTAAAACACAACAGGGATAATAGCATCAAAAGATTTAGTGCATTAATTGTATACAATGATCATAATGGATTGTTCACCAGGTTCCGGCAAATCTTTAATGCAGGTGCAGGAATCTAGTCACTTGCATTGTGACTATGATACTTTTGGTATGTTTTAGAAACTATCTGCAGAAGCAAAATTCAAGAACTTTAGTGTTCTAAACAGGTATTTTAGGGCAAAAAAAGGCAAATTCAGGAAGCTCTAGAGAGCTCTCAAACTACAACCTTGATAGCAGCACTTTGACAGCGGTGTCATAGTTTGATAAAAAAATATTATAGCTAGCTGGACAATATTTTCATTTCAGGCTTTTCTATAAACTAGACAGATTATGGCAACACTAAATACTACCTTTTCAGAGCTTTTACCTAAGCCAGTCCATAATACCCCAGAAATTTCATTGGCCTTGTGGGACTAAATGCTTCTAATATCTGTGCCATTCTACATTATTTTTTTTTTCAAATAAGTCTGATAACTACGTCTTATGAACCAACCTTAGCAATCACTGATCTATTTCTGAATTTTAAAAAAGTAAAGCTATTTTAAAAAGGAATGAACAAAACGTTGTAAGTTAAAACAGCCTGATCAAAATTCCAATAGAGAAAAAAAAAATCACTCACACGCCATGGATCCTTTTGTGAATATTTATAGTATATTCTCGAGTAACCACCTCATTGATGGCTGATCGGCCTTTCTTCTTTTCACCACCTTTCTTTGCAGGGGCCATCTATTTCATAATATGCAACAGAAATAGAATATTTTACACAGAATTTTGTGGAATAGCATATCAAAATGTATTATACAAAGTTTCACACAATGCATAGATATCCAATTAAAAACAGTTCTTTTAATTTCCATTGCTAAAAGTGAATCTAATTATTTAATAATTAATAATGCACACTATTCAACTAGTTCCAGAGGACAAATGGCTTGTGATAGCAGAATATGTAATAGGATTACTCTTGTTTTTGCAATCCTTTATTATCTACAAAATCTGGTGCCAAATTTTGGGACAGCCCAAAAGCAGTTTTGAGCAACATTCCTTTTGAAAAAGTGTAAAGGCAATGCTAGTTTTTTGTCCAATATACTTTCATATATACTAATTATACCATTTATTTTGTTAGAATGAAATATCTAACTACTATTTTGTTTGCATTGGAAGTACCATTGCCAAGGCACTTCCAGGTTGAAAGGATTAGCCAGTAAGATCACCATTGTCCAGGGGACGCTCAATGAAGTGGTACCTATATATTTATTTCCGTTTGCACACTTTCAAAATGCTAGGTGGGCAGAAGCTGGGACAAATTGATGGGAGCTCACCCAATATCTAACAATCTGAAAGACAGACATGGGACTAAAACATAGTGGCAAAATAAATTTAGAGGTTAACAATACGTGTCGCTGAGTCTCTGCTATAACATCACCTTCAGTCCCTTCAAATCTTGAGTTACTGGGTATTATTCTATCAATAACAGTGTTGCAACTAAAATACAACTGAGAATTGGTGTATCCTATGGACCCCAAATACTGCATAAGAAATCCTACCTCAGCAAAACTCTAGAATAGCATTCAGTGGTGCAATTCTTTACAACTACAGTACGTGGAGTTATCAGTAGGGAGGAGAGGAAGAAAACCTTTTAAAACTTAGAATTTACTTATGGTTGCTGTACAGCTTTAAGACTTGTGGACTTCAACTCCCAGAATTCCTCCTCCAGTCATGTTAGCTCATGAATTCTGGGAGTTGAAGTCCACAAGTCTTAAAACTTGCCAAGCACATCTTGGGCTCTTTACACAGCAGCTAAAGAAGAGCACAAATGGCTGATGCTTTGGACAAAAACCGTCCATCAAGGTAGTGATCCTATATCGCAACAAGTGACTCTACGTCTAAGGACAAGAATACACTAATTCACGATTCATATTCGGGCGATGAGTTAAAACTTTTGGAATACACTGTTTTATTGATTAGTAGTAAAGAGGAGAATCCTATTTTTAATAGGATTAAATAGGATTAATGCCAAAGGCATTATCAGGTGGACAAAAAGACGTTGTCACTTACAGGGATTTTTGACTTTCTATGTACCTTCCTGGAGACTTCTTTAGAATAATACACATATATTATAGATCAACATCTACTTCCCAGCCTGTTTTGTATTAAGTCATTATTGTGGCTTCTCATCCTCTCTATTTTCACACACTGAAACGAAAGGGCCCTGCGTGCAGGCCGGCATTGCGAGCGGAAAAAAAAAACATTTCGGGCATTTATGGGGAAATCTTTCAACGTCAGCGCGAAAATATACAGCCCTCCGTGAGCGACATCATTCCAACAGCCGGGCTGGCTCAGAGCCCCGGCCCTAAAAAGGCCCAGCGGTACGGATGGACTCGGATAACAACCAAAACCCACATTACGGCTACTCACCCTGCTTAGGACAAGCTCGGAAAGGAAGAGCCGCAGGAATCATGGGAGGAAATCAAGGAAACCGGAAGTATCATAGAGATCGAAAAAAGATCAACAGAAAAACTTCCGGGTTAGAAGTCGGATGTTGAGCGGGGCGGTTGTTGGTTGGGACGGGAGACGTGCTGTTTTATCCTTCCCCCCCGTTTAGTTAAGTGGGAAATTATAAATATTCATAAGAGGCAGTGAAAAGAAAAAAAGTATACATTAGTATTGGAGATACGGCAGCAACTGGGTTTTAGAAAGACAAGAGACTCGATTGGCTTTTAAATATTCTTAAAACAGAATAAAAGGTGTAAGAGAGTATTCTCCCATTGAAAAATCCTTGATTGAGGTTGGGTAAGAAAAAGAGGAACTAAGAGCGCCCAAGCCAATTGTATACCATGTAAAACTGCCTTTTTATTCTCTTACTTTCCCCATGGCTCATTCTCAATCATCAACTGTTTGTTCCGATTCCCCTTCTTGGGAATAAAAGAAATGGCTTAGCTTGGGATTTTCCAATCTTTTGCGGTGGCGATTGGAAAGAAAAAGCCTGCCTGAGAAGAAATCAAATTTTAAATAAGAGATAAACCAGTTTGGAAATCCCCAGGTTTTAGGGACTTAACTGCCACAGACCAGCCAGCATGACTAATGAAGTGCTGAGAAAAATGTTAATACTGTATTAATTCTGCAGGCCACCACGTGGTCTTTTGCCTGGTACCACTTGATGTCTCCAAGTTAATTGATAGCTTGTTAAGCAGGAATATAATCTCATTTCATTTTTTCTTGGGCACCCATAGGAAGAAGAACACCTACAAATAATCATTTGAATACAATGGCCATGCAACTCATTGATTTAATATCCTTTCTGTTTGGAATCACTATAGCTGTCAGTATTTCAGAATAATAGCAGCATGATTATTTCAGCATTCCTGACAGCGTAGTGTATATAAAAACATCTTTTATACCCAATACATATTCTGTCTATCAAAAAAAACTAATTCTTTCTTTATGCTTACTTTATTGTGTATTTACAGTAGATGGAAAAACTTTTACATTCCAATACTCAGAATTTCAAGAACCATATTCCAATGTTGACAGGGAAGTAAAGCAGATAGAATCCATAAAATAAAACCAACATCCTAAATAGCAGTATCCATTACAGATACCTCCCCTGTATACTTTTTTAGAAGTAAACAAATCAGTACTTCCACATGCCTTTTCCCTGCATAGCACCTTGAAATAGGCACGGTTATTCTGTAATTGTCCAGAGCTGCTGTACTAGTGAGGTGGGTGGCATATACATTTAATAAATAAAAGTTTTTCAGTTTCTTCTTTGCAAACCTACTCAGAAGTGATTTTCACAAGTTTTATGTGGCTTTTTTCCAGATAAGCATGTATAAGCCTGCTTCTCCCCCCCCCCCTTAAGTGCATCTTAAGGATCAGAGATGTGATGCTTGCCATCCTGTAGCCCCACATAACTTCCTGTATAGTTACACTCTGCATCAGCTGAATCTTCCTGGTGGTCTTTAAGGGTAGCCCCATATAGAATGTGACACAGCAGAGTTCTCAACCCCCTTTAAATACCTTTTGTTGTCATGGACCATGGCTATGGACCCTCAAGATTTATATCATGATTTAAATCAGTGGTTCCCAAACTTTTTAAGTCCACCGCCCCCTTGGTGCTACAAACTCATCCTCGGTGCCCCCCACCCAGGAGTGGGATTAAAATTTCTGTGGGCGTGGCCTAATTTGAGAGTGTGTCTTGCTGGTCACGTGACTGGGTGGGCGTGGCTTGCTGGTCATGTGACTAAGTGGCCGTGGCTTGCTGGTCATGTGACTGGGTGGGCGTGGCCAGGTGACTGGCAAACCAAATACAAGTGGTCCTCACTTAATGGCCGGTTGTTTAGCAAGTGTTCTAATTTATGACTGGCCTCCCCAGAGCTACTTGACCTGTTTTTGGAGTTTTGACAGCTTTAGATCAGGGGTCTAAATCGCACCCCTGCCTTTGTGTGTGTGTGAGAGGGAGAGAGAGAGGTTGGATCAGATCTCTCTCTCTCTCCCACCAACGCCAGAAAGCCACTATCAGTCAAAATTCATATTAGTGGTCTCCGGGATTTAAAATTATAAGTTTGGTGGTCCCTGATGTCCAAAGGTTTGGCGACCCCTGATCTAAAGGGGTGAGCCTCAGAGAGGAAAAGAGAGAAAAGAAAGAAAAAGGGACAAAGAAGAGGGGATGGATGGAAGGGACAGAAAGAAATAAAGAAGGGAGGGAGGAGAAAGATAATGAGATATCTATTCTAGTCCAATCACCTGCTCCAGCAGGGTTAGAAGGGAGTGTGTGTGTGTGTGTTCTCCTTGTAATTTACCAATACATTTTGGTTCTGCCTTCTTCAGAATTGGCACTGTAATGCATTGGGGAAAAGTAATTTTTAGGGTGGAGATCTGGTCCAATGGATCCTGTTTAGAGTCTCAACAAAATGTGAGCTTCCTGATAGTCTTGACCATGTTTCGTCCACAAAACCTTTAAAAGAAGCCAAAGAGGTTTCAATGTGCTGGCAAAGATGTTTCAGTGTGGAAAAGGGCCTCAGTCTAAACTAGGCCTCATTCAATCTGATGCATCAGGTCTCTATCTCTTTCTCTTTCCCTCCCTCCCTCCCAGACTGGCTTTGCTCTACTTTCCCGATGTGCCTGCGGGGCCGGCACTTCGAACATGGATGGATGGATGGATGGATGGACAGACAGACAGAATGCGACAGCGGCAGCACTTTGGGAAAGTGGTGGTGGCGGCTTTTCCCAATGTGCTGCCGCATTCGAGACACCAGTTCCGATGCAGTACAACAGTCAATGGGGTGAGCCTGCAGGGCCGGCACCTCGAATGCCCCCCTTCCGCCTCTTAGCGTCCCCAAGGGGGCCGGAAGAGAGGCGCTAAGAGGCAGCAGGGGGGCGTTCACCCATTGATTAGCACCGCTCCGGAGCCGGCGCCTCCAATGCGGAAGCGGTGGCACATTGTGCCGCCGCAGCCGTGTTCGACGTGCCACCCCCTGCTGCCTCTTAGCATCCCCCTGCTGGCCCCCTTGGGGATGCTAAGAGGCAGCAGGGGGGCGTTCGAGGCACTGGCCCTGCAGGTTCACCCATTGATTATAGCACCACACTGGAGCCGGCGCCTCAATAGGTGAACCTGCAGGGCCAACCAGCACCTCGAATGCCCCCCTACCGCCTCTTAGCACCCCTTTGCCAGCCCCCTTGGGGACGCTAAGAGGTGGCAGGGGGTGGTGCATCAAATGCGGCTGCGGTGGCACATAACGTGCCACCATTTCCGCATTGGAGGCACCGGCTCCAAAGCGTTACTACAGTCAATGAGTGAACCTGCAGAGCCAGCACCTCGAACGCCCCCCTGCTGCCTCTTAGCATCCCCAAGGGGACCAGCAGAGGAGCGCTAAGAGGCGGCAGGAGGGCGGCATGTCGAATGCGGCCATGGCGGCATGTAACATGCCACCGCTTCCGCATTGGAGGTGCCGGCTCTGGAGCGGTGCTACAGTCAAATGAGTGAACCTGCAGGGTTGGCGCCTCGAATGCCCCCTGCCGCCTCTTAGCACCCACCTGCTGGCCCCCTTGCCTCTTAGCATCCCCCTAAGGCATCCCACTGCCCCCCAGAGGACACTTTGGGAATCACTAATTTAAATCATAACATTTTTTCAAGCCTTTGTGGCCATTATGACATTGTGCCCCATCCAGGGGTCTGCAGATTGAGAACCACTGTGTTACCGTAATCTACTCTGATTTGTTACATAGGAAGAAGATAAATCCAGTTGATAAAGTGGGTGTCAAGTGAACATGAAGAGAAGTAGTTAGTTCAGGCAGGGGAAAAAACAGTTTCAAAATAATTTTATTGATTACAGATTATTGGACCTAAGATTCTTTTTCAAATAATTTTATTAAGAATTATACATGAAGAGAATAAAAGTCAATACAAACTACAAAAATACAAACAGAAAAATATAAAAGGAAAGGTGGGTGTAATTAAAAAAAGGAGAAAGGGAAAGAAAAAGAAAAAAGAAATAACTTTCCCCTTCAGCAGGTAAAAATAATTTTAATAACTTAACACTACTTCTAAATAAAACAGAATCTCTCTTCTCCCCATGTCTCATCTCTTAGATAAGGAAAATAAGATCCAAATAGTACATAACTCCATCTTTGTCAGCAAATGTCCAATCAGGGCAACCAAATATAATTTATTTTCTTCTTTTAACCATGGTTGAAAAAGTCTACCATGTACATCTTTTCTAATTTTTAGAATTATTCTTTAAACCTTTTTTTAAAAAGTCTCAGAGGTAGTGTGCTGCTCATCTGTGTTTCAAAGCAAAAATCCTTCAAAATTTTAACAGATTTATATCAATAAATAAAATTATCCTTTGTCACTTAAAAAAATTCCTTCCAAATCTTAGCAAACCTCTTTTGTTTATTCAGATTAAAAAAACATCCAGATCAGATTCCTGGTTTAATACCTGCTCATCTTTAAAGAATGAGTCATCTATCTGATCCACTTGTATTACATTTAAATCCTCTTCAAATAAATTTCACAACTTCATTTGGTTTTACAACTTCAGTAGAATAAGCTCTGACAATTTTTTAATCATGTGATTCATTCTATTAAAAAATGGCCTAATGATTTTTGTTCTTTATCCTCTGGTTCTAGTGTCCAGCCTTCAAGTTCTCCTTATCATTTAAAAAAATTAAAGCAATCCATTTTTCATTGAGAAAATCTATTCTAAATAATTCAAAATTATAATTACAAATCCTTCTACCCCTTAATCTACCAACTTTCAATATCCACCTAGTAAATTCCTTTTTCCTCCAAATATAATCAAAAATCAAATTCACACCATGGTTTTTTAAGGAGGTGGAAACTCACAATGAATATAATAAAACTTTGCTGAACAGTCTTTATATGCAAAAAAAAATAAAAAATCAAAAGCATGATTAAGATATAAGGCTTGGGTTAACTTAATATCCATAAAGGCTGTTTTGTGAGTATGAGCTTAATATAGTCCCAATTGTAAGCCATACCAGGTATAGATGTTTAAAAGCAGCAATTTCCACAGTCTGCTCATGAGAAGCTGCTGCCCAGAGCCACATGGATAATCTCAATTACATCTTCTTTGTTCTGGAGAGGTTATTGCTCATGTGACTGGGGAATGCTGCAACTAGCATAAGTGCAAGCCAAGTGCTCAGATCACAATCACAGGAAGACTAGTTATAAGTATCACTCATTCAGTGCCACTGCAACTTTGAATGGTTGCTGAACAAGTTGTTGTTAACTAAGGACAACCTGTGTTATCCTATCGGCCTTTAAATATCAGACATTTAAATGGCATTGAATAGGTATAACTGGGTTATCTGTAGACAGCAGAAGTGTAGGATAATTCTCTTGTATGGGGGGAAGCTAAAGAGGAATAGTTCCTAGATGCCTTAGTAAGTTACTATTTGGTAAATGAGCACCTGCATTCACTACATACTGTATATGTTGTACTACACACTGAATAGTTAACTTATTCACCTTGCTGAATACAATACTGTGAATGCTGCTTTCAAGGGACAGGATTGAGAAAAGAGAGTCAGAAGGGATGAAAGCCGTAGGCAATGGCCAAGTTACAACAAATCACAGGCTACTTTGGCAGTCTTATGTCTCTGATCAGAGCATATGTCTTACCAAGAGCATACTGTAGACAGGTGTATTAAACCTATAACTGTGAAGTTGTCTTGCTATATCTAAATTCTCACCCATAAAAAAAGTTTAAAAACAAGGATTCTAAAAAACATTCATCTTAGATAAAGTGATAAATTGGAATATAAAGTAGCTTCATTAAAATTAAAATAGAAATGTTATTATTTCTGGTAACTTTTAATAGACTTTTGCTGATTAGAAATGAATGATGGGCTTTTATAATTTGATTATTGCTAAGGGATGAGATATGGAAAGGATACTTTTTTTACTGAAGTTAAGTTACTGAAGTTATTTATACTATCTGGAGGAAGGGGGGTCATCTTTCGTATATCTTTGTTTTTTCTTCCTTTTTAATTTTCTTTTTTCTATCTCTTTTTATTTCTCTTCTTTAATTTTAATATTTTTCTCAGTTTGTATTAGTCTTTGTATTTGCAAACTCTAATAAAAATTATTACAAAAAAACTAAGAGCAGTTCATCTTCCATACATATAATAATCTCCACATATTCTCATATACTTTTATTTTATATAGAAATTGATTGGGGTTTTGGTTTTTTTAACAACAACATTTTTTACACTACTTATTCTATAATGACATAAAATATCTCTTAGAAACATTAATGTAAAGCATACAAAGTGCAACGCTTTAAGGAAAATTCCACTTTAAATATAATCATGAACTAGATATGTTGCAGCATTTTTCCACTTAACGGGCTGTGACACAGTGCATAATCTTCAGATGTTTATTCTGTGACTAGCGAAGAAACACTTCCATTATGAGAAAAAAATATAAAGAGTTTGGACAGTGTGATTTTATGTTGGAATAAATAGCTGCATGATTGTGCTTAGGTTAACTGTTTATACTATACTAAATGAAAAGGAAGCTGTCAATTGTAATTTCTTGACAGTAGAAACATTGGGTGGGGTGACAATAACTTAATACTTGCAATTTATGAGTCCAAAGGGTACAGACTAAAGATGTGTTGATTGTTCTAAAGAAATGACAGCATGATCTACGGTATCTCACTGCTTATTTGGCTGCTGAAACAGGAATTTTCCTAATTCAAAGTGCCAAGTAATGCTCATTGTGCAGTTGTGCAAAACAATAAACAATTAGCCATAATAAAAAATAAAATCTGAATATATTTTTCTAACCAATGGTTTTCATTTTAAATTAAACAATGAAAGCCAAGTGTTTCTCCCACTTCTTGATTTTTGTAGAGAGGTCAGAACACTTTCTGATTAAACTATTCAACTGAGTTTTCAAGGAAAAAATGTACCAGTTAGCACACCAGGTACTGGTACATATAAGTATTAGTGGTCATTATTGCTGTGCATTTTAGACTCCATCTATCAAGGTTTTCAGAATATGTGTAGCAACAGTATGAAAAACCTTAAATTAGGTACATCTTTCCTAGGAAAAGAGACAGTTCCATTCAGATGTTGCAAACAAGTGTTACATTCATGCTCCCACATAACTGTGAAACACTCTTTGTAAATGGAATCCAAAACATCACAGTCTTATTATTTCATAGCATAACCACAAAATAGTGCAAATACCTGCAAAATGTTCCCTTTCCATTTTATTGCACTATTTCACCAAGGTCCTAGTATTCTTTATAACACAAACATTCCCCTCCCACTAATAAAGTTAAGTGTGCATTGACAGAGAAGACAGAATCTACTGCCGATGTTGCACATTTAAATTTTCAGATAAACTCATGGTACGTCTGGCAGCAGGTTGGTGCTTCATTGGCATGTGGTGGTACTCGATACCTCCTTCTTGTAGAGAGTAGGGAGTCGCAGGCAGAGAATCTGCTTGTTCCCTGTGCAAAGAGTTTGCTGGCTGTACCTACATGTAAGAAAAAAAATGTAATGCAGTTAAAATGGTTCAATAAGTCAAAAATAATGAATTCAGTTTTTATTGCAAAATATGTGATTTTTACCTATTAGACTATACTAATCATGGTCCAGATTTGATATGATTATAGACCAAAGGCTTAATTAAACTAGAATTCTTTGATTTAATCAACGGCTTCGACAGTAAACAGGGAATATGACTTTTGTTAACCAATGTCATCAAGGAATCTCTCTTAAATTCTATTTTGTATCAGACGTAGTTTTCTACTATATTTTGTAACAGCTCTAATCTTTTTACGACAATCTTGTTTGGCATCAATATTTCAGTTTAATTGCCTTTTCAAGTGCATACACATTTGGAAAATCAGTCCAACTGAGTTCTCGGGCCTTATTACCTATATCTCATATTAAACACTTCAAACTTGTTATAAAAACTAAATGGGTTTTATGCCCAGTGATTGATAGTATCTATTAATAAACTTTATTATTGATAAAGTGGGTTCATATCATCTTCTACTTTAAGTTCACCATGAAAAAAATGACTTATTTTAAGTACCAGCTTACTGGCTATAATATCAAAAACAAAGTCAAGTCATCATTCTGGGAGTTCCCACGTAGCAAAAGGAAAAAACAAAAGGAACAAGGAAGTTATTATGATGCATAAAACAAAAGGAAGTGCACTTGACAAAGACAATGTGCTAAAGTCAAATTTAGAAATAATGACCTCATGTACACGTCCCATTTTCCTGCACAATAATCACATTAAAACAGTTTGTTCCAGATAACAAACTAAGGGAGGTGGGTGGTTAAAAAAATATGAAAAATAAACAAACATATTGATGCTTGCATGATGTACATAAAACATGACCAAATTTTTCTATAGCTACACATACAGTATTGAAACTAATTTACAGTTAGCTTCCTCCTACGTTTAGAAACATTTGAACCAGTGGTGGTATTCAACTAAAGTTGCCACCGGTTCGGTGGGCGTGGCTTGGTGGCCGCGCTTTGCACGCATGCACACTTTGCGTGCACGCGCACGCCTCCTGCAAGCCTGTGGTCACTGCAGCAGCTGCCGTGCGGTGCTATTTTGTGCTGCGCAAAGCAGCTGCACTTTGAATTCTGGCCATAAAAGTGAGTATGGGAGCCTGGGCGGGCAGGTGGGCCAAACACAGAACAGTGAAGAGAACCGGTTCAGTCTCCACTGCTCATCGCCACTACCGGCTCTCCAGAACCAGGCAGCACCAGTCGAATACTACCACTAATTTGAACTATGTCTAACAGAGAATGCTTTTCTTTTTGCTCTCATGCTAAAATGTTGAACTATTAGTAGAATACTGTAAGTAAATGTACTTCAAAATGAAACTATTTTAAATCAATTGAAATCTTTAAATATAAAGGAGACAGAGTTTAAAGAGTAAGAATTCAGAAAATAAAATACATATTAACATAAAAGAAAAACTTTAATTAGAATAAGTTGCTTAAGAGGTTTTTTTTAATCCTCTCATCAATCAATAAGAATGGAAAACAACTACTATACCTCCTATAAACATAACAAAAAGCTATATGCATAGAAATATAGAATAAGGGAGTTCATGAATTACATTCTTAATAGTTTTGCTCAAAATGCCTTTGCAGATGTCCTTTGGATTATGTAACATTTTTGTAGACATAGTAGTGCTGTTTTAGAAAAATAAATAAATCCAAAGGATCCTTCTTGTATGATAGATTACAAAATTAGATAGCTTTAATAGAAAGATGGTATTAGAGAATATAAATAGTAAGCGTATGGATTATTCTTGACAAACTTAGATTTTTGCTCTCTGTTCATTTTTGTTTGATAAGAAAACCTTGCTTGAGTTCCTTTATCATTTAAGCTGTATATAGATGCGGAATTATCTGAACCATTGGTTAACATTTTGGTGAAACAATACTTAAATTTTAGAAAGTGTTAATATTATTCAAAGTTACTGCAATATATAGAGGATTTTGGCTGGCAGTCATTACGAATATCATAGTACAGGCATTGGCTAGGAATTTTTCTACATGTCTCTTATTTCATCTGAAGATAAGAAATATTTTGATTACAATAGAATAAGCACCTGTAGTAGTATGTTGAACAAAGAAAGGGTATTTCTGAATGCAAACATCACAATATAGCAATTGGAATACATTATAGATGGACATAGGTTAAAGCAGTGGTTCCCAAAGTGGGTGGTACCGCTCCCTGGGGGGCGGTGGGATGCCTCAGGGGGGCGCTAAGAGGCAAGGGGGAGTGCTGGAGTCCAGCCGCACCGAAAAAAACATGCGGCGGCTGCAGGTTTTTTGCAGGCACAGGAGATCAGCGCAGTGCAGCTGCAGGCAGGATTCACCCTTCCCATCCCAGAAGTCTTGCCTACACTGAACCGTGACAGGTCCCCACATGGGCCGGGTCAAGCCAGCTGCAAGGAAGGTCTTCCCAAGAAAGCGAGGTAAAAGCGCATGCGCCGCCTTGTAGTTGTGTCGCAGGAATTACGTAGGGCGGGCCTTTCGGCATGTTGAGCGTTCTTGGTGGAGTTGAGTGTCGGGAGGTTTTGCTTGGTGGACCAAGGCTAGAAGTTTGTGCAAAGCGATGTTGGGGATTACAGGAGGTGGGACGGGCTCTACTCGGAAGCGGCTGCTGAAGGGGAGCGCTAAGAGGTGGCAGGGGGGAGTTCGAGGCACCGGCACTGCAGGCTCATCCCATTTACTGTTGCACCAGAGCGGGGCAAGGGGCTCAATGGCGTCGAATGCGGCGGCGGCAACACATTGGGAAAGTCACTTTGGCTTTGCTCTACTTTCCCAAAGTGCCGCCGCTGTCACATTCTGTCTGTCTGTCCATTCATCCAAAAGGTCTGCCTGCCTGCCTGCCTGCCTACTTACCTACCTACCTGCCTGCCTTTCTGTCTACCTACCTACCTACCTACCAATATAGATCTATCTACCTACGTACCTACGTACCTACATATCTATCCATCCATTCATCCAAAAGGTCTCTGTCTGTCTGTCTTCCTGCCTGCCTACCTACCTACCTATCTACCAATGTATCTACCTACCTACTTATCTACCAATATATCTATCTACTTACCTACCTGCCTACCTATCTATCCATACATCCATCCAAAAGGTCTGCCTGCCTGCCTACCTACCTACCAATATATCTATCTACCTACCTACCTATCTGTCTCTCTCTCTCTATCCATCCATCAGCCCTGCAGGCAGAGAGAGAGAGAGAGAGAAACCTGATACATCAGACTGAAATGAGGCCTAGTTTAGATTGAGGCCCTTTTCCACATTGAAACATCTTTGGCTTCTATTAAAGGTTTCATGGATGAAACATGGTCAAGACTATCAGGAAGCTCTCACACTTTGTTGAGGCTTTAAACAGGATCCATTGAACCAGATCTCCACCCTAAAAAATTACTTTTCCCCAATGTATTACAGTGCCAATTCTGAAGAAGGCAAAACCAAAATGTACTGGTAAATTACAAGAACACACACACACTCCCTTCTAACCCTGCTGGAGCAGGTGATTGGACTAGAATAGATATCTCATTATCTTTCTCCTCCCTCCTTCTTTCTTTCTTTCTTTCTTTCTTTCTTTCTTTCTTTCTTTCTTTCTTTCTTTCTTTCTTTCTTTCTTTCTTTCTTTCTTTCTTTCTTTCTGTCCCTTCCTTCCATCCCCCCTTTCTTTGTCTGTCTCTTTATCGTTCTTCCCCTTTTCTCTTTCTTTTCTTCCTTCTCTCTTTCTCTCTCTCTTTCTTTTCTCTCTCTCTCTTTCCCTCTCTCAGGCTTACCCCATTGACTTGGTGCACCGCTTCACTCGGATTTGCTTGGACAGGTCCCTCCGATGCAGCGGGCTCAGTGGGATGGACCTGCGGGGCCAGCACCTAGAACATGGCAGTGGCGGCGTGTTTGAAAAGTAGAGCAAAGCCAGAGGTCAGTAATTTTTGCTGCAAAGAATCACAAAAGCTTCTAGGCTGTGCACACATGTCAATACAGTTCAGCAACATAAAAATAAAGAAATACAAATAAAACAAATCAACAAGAATCAGCAAAGCATCTCTGATTAGATTCTATTCACTACTAGAATCTGATCAGAGATGCTTTGCCAATTGTAGTGTAATGACCTGCTGCAGCAGGGTTAGAAGGGAGTGTGTGTGTGTGTGCGCATAGCTGTCAAAACTCCAAAAACAGGTCAAGTAGCTCTGGGGAGGCCAGTCATAAATTAGAACACTTGCTAAACAACCAGCCATTAAGTGAGGACCACTTGTATTTAGTTTGCCAATTATCTGGCCACGCCCACTGAGTCACATAACCACCAAACCACACCTACCAGGTCATGTTACCAGCAAGCCATGCCCAGCCAGCAAGCCACGTCAGCCAGTCACGTGACCAGCAAGCCACGCCCACCCAGTCACATGACCAGCAAGCCACGCCCTCAAATTAGGTCACGCCCACAGAAATTTGAATCCCACCCCTGGGTGGGGGGCACCGAGGATCAGTTTGTAGCACCAACTGAAAAAAGTTAGGGAACCACTGGGTTAAAGATTAATATAAAAGACTAATTTAAATGAGATTGTGTTGATGCAATAAAAAAACTCCAATTGTATCATACTAAAAAAAGATATACAGTAGGTCAAGAAAGGTCCTAAATGCAGTCAGGCATAATATCAAATCAAACAACAATGAATATAAATAAAACTTTGGGTTCAATATGGTATAAAATAGATATATAATATAACTCAAGAATTGGTATATGCAATAAGTCTGCTATAGGAATTATTTGTAAAAGATAGGATGCTTTTCCTGCATAGACAAGTAGTTCTACTTACATCACAATTGAGCCCAAAATTTATATTGCTAAGTGAAACATTTATGAAGTGATTTTTGCCCCATTTTATAAGCTTTCTTCCCACAGTTGTTAAGAGCAGTTAAGTTAGTAATACGATTAAGTGAATGTTAATGGCTTGCCCATTGACTTTGCTTGTCAGAAGGTCACAAAAGGGGTTCACATGACCCTGGCACATGGCAACTGTCATACATGAGTCAAGTTGCCACATGAATTTTGATCATGTGACCATGGGAATGCTGCAATGGTCATAAGTGTGAAAAAGAATCATAAATCCCTTTTTTCGGTGCTGTTGTAACTTTGAGCAGTCACTAAATGAACTATTGTAAGTTGAGGACTTCCTATACAGTAGCAACATGCCCCCAAAATATCTGTGTACTGGCAGATGTTGTCAGAAACTAATCTGATGTCAGTAATTAAGTCAGTAACTAATCAGTAACTAGAGCTTTGGTGGCACAGTGGTTAGAATGCAGTATTGCAAGCTAATTCTGCTGACTGCTGATTATATCTCACCAGGCTCAAGGTTGATTCAGCCTCCCATCCTTTTGAGGTTGGTAAGATGAGAACCCAGATTGTTAGGGGCAATATGCTGACTCTGTAAACTGCTTAGAGAAGGCTGTAAAGCACGGTGAAGCAGTATATAAGCCGAAACGCTATTGCTAATGGCCAAGCTCAATTTTAGCAACTCAAAAAGAAATCAATCCCCTTCACTGCTTATACAGCAGTGAAGAACAATGAAGAAACATTATTACTTTTTCTTAAAAGAGCTTTCTGTTGCCCCTGCAGCTAAAAGGACATTCAAATCAGATTTACATTAAAGTATATTTGTTCCAACCCACCTGAAGGTAGCATTGCTGTGGAAGATGTTGATGCATAGATTGCAAACATGAGGGTTGAGATGGTGATACTCCAGAGAATCCTGGGTGCAATCCTGATTGTCTCATAAGCACCACTGGTGTACCGTTGCTGGAAGTTTGTGCTTCCAAACCTTGGCAAGATTGTATTTTTTGAAAATACCTATGAAAAGAAACAGTCTTGTGATTTTTCAGTAAAAACTCTGCACGGCAAAAATCTAAATTTTATTGATTATCTGTCAGGAGCAACAGATAAAAATATGAAGCATTAAACAACTAACCCTATCCGTTTCTACCCTTTATGAAGAATCTGCGTATCTAAAATCCTTTCGGCAGGTCTCCCAGCATGACAGAAGCTAAGCAGGAATGATGGCAATGTTGTAAACTCAGAAACTGATTTAACATTATGATACTTTTGTTTTGGTGCTAATAAGATGACAACTGGTTCTTCCATTCAGAGGTAGAAGAGTTGGAAACTGGAATAGTATTTAAGTTAGAAATTGAGGATTTGGGCAATACAAAGAAAATTAAGGAAAAACATCTTCAAAAGACTAAAGAAGAGTTGTTGTGGATGTTATCAGTAGGAGAGAGCTATTTTCTCCAGAAGGTTACCGTAGATATTACTATATCCTGGATAATTCATCCTATGAAGCACATGTTTTCTACATAAACCTCTAGTTGTGACAAGGTCATATGCTGTTCAGGTATTGTTACAGACATAACTGCTATATGCAAGCTGTACAAAGGTTTCAGTTCCTAACTGGAACTGCAGGTCTGTTGGTGACTGAAATTGATAAGCCTGTTGCTAAGCAATATTTGCACTGGATGACTCTGTAGCAGTTTTACTTGAAGCTTTCCTGGGCCATGTGCCTCATCATTATGAATCTAATCTTTAATGATCTTGATTTTGTTCTGTTAGAATTTACATCTTGCCTGGATATATTATTCTGCCCAAACATAAACCTCAACTTAAATTTTTTTTTGCTAAAGCATGACTTCATCTCAGCCCTGCCTTCCCAGATCCATTCATCATGTGACAAAGACCATGAGGTGGACCATAACTGTAGAAACCAGGAGACTGTGAATTTTGGTCCTCCCTTAGGCATGAAATCCTATGGGCCAGGCACTCTTTCTCAATCCTAGGAAGAAGAGGGTAATGACAAACCACTTCTGGAAATGTTGACAAGAAAATTGCAGAGATTTGTCCAGGTACTTGCCACAAGTCAATACTGAGTAAAAGACATCAAAAAAATTACTACTTGTATAGTTCTATTATGGCAGCATATATATTTTTATATATCACAAATTAAGGCCATATCTAAGAACAATAACTGAGCCAATTTACACACACAAAAAGATACTACTACATGATTCAAATAGGACAAAAATAAGTCTACCTGGACAGTTGGTTTTTAAAAGTTTAAAATGGGAAGTGGGGTAAGGAGGATGTGAACTACACAAATAGCTATCTTATTATTTATGGGAGTTAGTCCAGTGAGCAAGCACTGTTATCAAGACAAGAAAAATATTTTTTAAGCATAAGGAAAAACCTGTCAACATTTTGCAGAAGCGCAGAAAAACAAAATCCTAACTCCAAAATTGCAGACCCATTAAAATCTTCCCTTTGGATTCTGAGGTCTGGTGTCTTTTTAGCAACAGCGGACACACATACACAGAACCATGGATAACAAGAACCACTTGTATGTTTAATGTATAGCAGGTACTGCATAAGGACTAAAACTGTTTTTCCATAACTACTGATTGCTTTGTCTATGTGGCATCACTAAATTAGATGTAGATTCATGATTTAATGGTGAATGCTGTTTCTCTCATACATTTTGAAACTTCCCCATCAACAGTTTCAGGAGACATACTTTTCGCTGTGTCCAGCTGCATCAACATCTGTCACCCTTGCATGACAGGATCCAGGCACCATTGGCTGAACAGGTTGACTAAGTAGCAGTCTAGACAACCAGAAATTAAAGAACATATTTAATGCCAGAACAAATAAATTGAACAGAGGGAGGGAGGGAGGAAGGAAGGAAAAAAGGAAAAAAGGAAAAAAGGAATGAATGAATCTTGGATTTGCATGTTAGAAAGTCAGAAGGTTAATATCTGAACATTATGCAGTCATGTGAAACAGAGCATTGTGAATAATTCTATTACAGAAAGTGCTCAACTTACAGCCATAATGGAGTTCAAAATTGTGTGATTAATTTATGACCTTTTTTGCAGTAGTCATTAGGCAAACCCATTTTTTGCAATGCATGTTTTTTTGTCAGAAACTGAAAGTAAACTCTGGATACCAGCAAAAAAAATGCCAAAAATCATGGTCACACAACTGTGGGATACTGCAGGCAGCCATAAATACAAGCCGATTACCAAGCAACCAAAATGCAACCACATGATTGCAGGCAGGATGCAACTGTCAGAACTTTGAAATTGGGTTATAAGTAATTCTAGATAGGTCTGTCATAACTTTGGACAATCCCTAAGCAGCCAGTTGTTAAGTGAGGACTATCTGTACAGTGCTCTGCAACTCACATGAAGCAGCTCTCTTAGATCAATAAAGCTGTGACTTTTGCAAGGGTTGAAAGTTGCTTAGAAAGCTAATGCTAGCACTTTCTCTAGGTATGCATGTATATATGTCTATATGCACATTTGTTTTGCTGTTGTGCATTGTGAAGCAACTTGTATTGCGCACTGTGAAGCAACTAAAATACAATTCACATATTTTTGGCAGATATTTTTTCTGTTTCTATATCATACAGTTATTTTTTTAAAAAAATGCATGTCTATGTACATCTGAATTATTTATTAGAGAGCACTCTAAAATGAGTTTAAAGGAATATAAAATAAGATTTTTTGCATATAAAAATTAGATGAATTGCTAATGTCAACTTATAGATCAAAAATAAAAAATGTATTAATGAATTTCTTTGTATATGTTTCAATATATATAATTTCCTGATATAACTTTGGTATATGTCACCAGAAAAACTATATAGAATATATAACATTTTCTTAAACTTATGTTGGAAAGGTAATCAAAAAGGAAATACATTTTACATGCTTGGTAGACATGTAGAAAGCCAGAAAATTTTGGACTCAATTACATATAATAATTCAGGAGATTTTTAAAATTCACATCTTTTGCATTTTTGTCTTTGCTCTTTTCTTCTTTCTTCTTTTTTCCTTCTAAATATTAGTTCTTTTTAGTTTTTATTTTTTTAAAAATCTTCCTGCTGAAAGAATATAACTTCCTACATATTTATGATTTTTACCTGTAGCATCACTTTTATAAAAATGAATACCTTTTCTGTGTTCTGCATAGCATTGCTTACCATGAAACGAAATAGCAGGATAGGTTATGCATGTAAGTCTATTATGTCTGTTACAGTAATAATCTAAACCTCTAATAAAATCTGTAACTATACTACTGCAAATAAAGATGGATATTTGTCTTAAAAAAAAAGAAAGCCACACACTTATTGCAATTATTTTACCTTAGTTGTCGATCATGGCCCATATCTGTAAGGCTGTGCTGGAGGCTGCTATCCTGTGAAATAGCAGGAGATGGTGCTATAGCCAAAGATGGTGAGAGCACTGAAGTATTGCTCAAGGGTGAGGTTAAATTGCCAGAAGAATTACAACTCTCTTGAATCTCTTCTGAGGTACTCACAGATTTCTTATCCTAGAACAGTTTAAATAATAAGGTGCGGTGACTCTGCCAAAAACCTTTGTTATTTTGAGGAGTTAAGGGACATAATTTGATTTCTCCTTCATACTGAGAAAAGCCTGGAAGCGTAGAGCTTATTCTGAGCTAAACTGCCTGTTTTTCATTTGATTGCTGAATAAAAGAGAAAGGGGGAAGAATGGAATCTTCACATAGCTGCAAAACTATGGGAACCTCAGACTTTGAATTCCCATCCCAGAGTCATGTGTCTCTGAGTCAAGATTAGGTCTCATGACCGCAGCAGAAGTCATGGTACCAAGTTTTGATAAATACCCCAGGGTTGTTGTTTGTTGGGAGCTTCTGAACACAGCAATGGGGGCTGCGGAAACTGGTCGCTCGTGGGGTGTCTCTGCTGTCATTATTTAGAAGATGCTCCTGACAGCTTATAAAAGATTTGGGTATCATCTTGCTTGGTATGCATGCTTTTTATATTATGCATTAAAATCTGTTTCCTTGTGCTAATAATAAAGGTTAAGATCTCTGTATTTACTGGAGTCCTCATTGTCTCTGGATCCAAAAGAACCAACTGCCTGGGCATCTGTTCACTGCCCTGGCATTTAGCAAAATCAAGGGTAACAGAATCAACCAAAAATAAGTATTGGGTTTATTTCACAGTACAAAGATAATACCAAAACATGAATATTTTCATAAAATCAAGTTCTTTCTCATAGGTAAACCCAAGTGGAAGAAATTGGCCACTGCTTTTTCCCATATCAACTTTTTGTACACAGTAATGGGTGGTTTCTTTTCCAAATACTAGCCAAACAGATCCTGCTTAGTTCTTTTCAGATCAGCCATAGTCAGTTGGCATTGCCATCTAAAGCGCCATTCTTTCTCAAAGAAGTCATTACACTTTGTGCATCTCTTACAAGTCTAATGTTATAATCTGGAAGTAACACAAAAATATCACTATTTTCCACACAATATGAGAGAACTTTATTTCCCTGCATAATTCCATGTTGCAGCTAAGTTCTAGAAGCAAAGACAAAGAAGAAAATCTAGACCTACTGGAAGTTTGCCGATACAAACAAGGACAATAGGAAAACCCCATTTCTGTATAGTTTAAATGTCCCTTTATAATGGAAAATTTTATCAAAGATTTGTACAGGTGTCAGCTTTCCTGCATTGGCTGCCAATTTGCTACCTGACCCACCAGACCACCAGACAGCCCCTTCTCCTAAGAAGCGGAACCAAGAAGGGCCTTTTCCATGGTGGATATTCCTGTGAAATATCATCACTAAAAGATAAGATTGTCCACCATTACGACACTTTTTGCAAAGCCCTGAAGACATGGTCCTTCCAACAGCCCTGAGACCTCCAAAGTGATATCGAGCCTATCAAGTGGTGATTGATAGTTTGATTATTAACATCAAGTGGCATTTGATTGTTGTCATGAGGGCGTATTGGTTTTTGTGTTGGGGTTTTAGCCTTCTAAGCCTCCTAGACTCACTGAGAGTACGCATCAAAAGTATGATTTGGGGGTGGGGAGGAGCTTACATATAAATTTCCTTAAATAAATAAACAGCACACCTAATCTAGTATTTAGCAGCAGTTTTCTTATTATTATCAAATTAAGTACTAGAATTGCATGGCAAATTGCATTATCACACATCTGAGGCTAGAACAAAGGGTTTTTTCTCGAGAAAATATGAAATCTCTTATTCTAAATCAAGTTCAAGTTTAAATTCAAATGTATTGTATTTTATTATGAATTATTTTCTATTTATTCTAAAACAGATAAGATGAATAATTAATAATTTAGAAACTGCAAATCTCTAACAAAGTGAAGCTATAGAAAACAGGAAAGAATGAAGTTACTGTAGATTGACCTGGGATAAAGATCCTTTGTGAACAACTATGCATGCAAAACTCTTAAGATCAAATATTAGAATATTGTAGGAACCAATGTAACAGTATATTCAAGAAAGAATTAAATATATAGCCTTTATTAGAAATTTATTAGTAAATGTTTCTTCCCTGAAATTATAAATAATATATATATATAAATAACAGTGTGTATATATACATGTGAATATATGTGTGTATGTCTATGTGTTTGTGTATGTGTCATCCATCAAATAATCTCATGATAAATATTGTATTCTGCATATTTTTCACTTCAGTAACTGCAACTTTCTGGATAAAATAATTTGTTTAAATAATACATTACTTTTGGGTATTCTGCTTACCTGTATACCAGAATCTTGTACCATGCAAAGCTGTTTTTGGATTTTCTGTAGCTCTTCCTGCTGCCACTGAATGTTGGCTTGCAATATACGAGTCCGCTGCTCAAGTTGGTTCTTGATGGTTTGGAACATAGTAAACTGGGCAGAAATAAAGATTTCTGAGTCTCTTTTTACTAGGTTTAGTCAATATCATGAAAGCTGTGGATCTCAAACATGCATCCCCTTCTGGTCATTTTTCAGGGACTCACAGTACTTCGTGGGAAGGAATTGGCCAGCATGGGAGAATAAAGTGGGCCTGGGTTTATCAAGCTCAGCTGGACAGAGTGTTCTGTGGGCTCAACCCTGCATTAACAGTTTTTGGAGCCCGACTTCTCTCCATAGTTTTGCCTAGTTACAGCTGGGGTAGAGAATGCAGCTGTTACGTGGACAGGACAGAGCAGGCATGGCATTTTAGCGCTCCTGGATGAACATCAGTATTTCAATCTTGGCAGCTTTAAGATGAGTGGATTCCAACTCCCAGAATTCCCCAGAATGAAGTCCACCTATATTAGAGCTGTCGAGGTTAAGAAAAACTGATCTACATTGAGATTTCTGTTGTCAGTGCCATTCAACTTGCTATTTCTGGCACGGAGAGTTTGGTCTGTTTTAGAGTGGTTTTTTTTTCTTCTAAATTTGATAAATTGATGTGTGGTATAGCATGTTGCAGTGCTACTAATATCCGGTACTTTGGGCTGCTAGACACATTTATGTTAACATATAGGGGCTTTCAGTGTACTCAACGTATGACCACAATTGATTCCAAAATTTCTGTTGCTAAGTGAGGCATTTATTAAGTGAATTTTGCCCCATTTTATGATATTTCTGGCCACAATTGTTAAGTGGATCACTGCACTCATTAGGTTAATGACATGGTTGTTAAGAGAAGCTGATTTCCCCATTGTCTTTGCTTGTCAGAAAGTCTCAAAAGATGATCACATAACCCTGGGACACTGCAGCCGTCAAAAATCTGAACCAGTTGCTGAGCGGCTGAATTTCGATCATGTGACCAAGAGGATGCCGCACCGGTCATAAATATGAAAAACAGTCATAAAACACTTTTGTCAGTGCCGTTGTAACTTTGAACGGTCACTAAACAAATTAATGTAATTGAGAACTAGCTATATTAGAGCCCTCAAGCTGACCCTCACATAGCACTTCATTTTATTTGTATTTATGTATTTATTTTATCAAATATGTATTAGATAACAGATAAAAGAATAAACATGATTATTAATACAAAAAATGGATACAAATAAAAAGGGTACATTAAGACAGGGACAATAGGCACATTGGTGCCCCTTACAGACCTCTTAGGAATGGGGTGAGGTTAACAGTAGACTGTCTAACGTTAAACTTTTGGGGGTGTGGGGAAGAAACCATTGGGTCAGGTAGTGTATTCCAGGCATTGGCCACTCTGTTGCTGAAGTCGTATTTCCTGCAATTGAGTTTGGTACAGTTTACCTTAAGTCTGTATCTATTATGTGCTCGTGTATTGTTGTGTATATGTGTGTTTATATATATGTATGTATGTATGTATGTATGTATGTATGTATGTATACAGGTAAAGCTCAAAAAATTAGAATATTGTGCAAAAGTTCATTTATTTCAGTAATGCAACTTAAAAGGTGAACTTAATATATGAGATAGACTCATTACATGCAAAGCAAGATATTCAAGCCGTGATTTGTCATAATTGAGATGATTATCGCTTACAGCTCATGAAAACCCCAAATCCACAATCTCAGAAAATAATAATATTGTGAAAAGGTGCAATATTCCAGGCTCAAAGTGTCCCACTCTAATCAGCTAATTAAGCCATAACACAGGAGTGGGCAAACTTTTTTGGCTCGGGGCCACATTTACTTTTAAAATTTGACAGACGGGCCGGGTCAGCACAAGATTTTTGGGAATCGCCCCCTTTCCCCCCTTCTCCTCCTCCTTCCCCTCCCTCGGAGGCCCCTGAGTCAGGAGTTGCTACTGCCGGCGCAGCTCCGCGCGGCTCTAGTCCCGCGTTGCCTCGGGAAGGAAAGGCAAAAAGGAAGAGCCGCGGCAGGGCTTTGCAACGGCAGCAGCGGCACTGGAGGCTCAGGCTCAGCGGCTCCTGGTTTTGCCTTTCCCTTCCCAAGGCAACGCGGGACTGGAGCTGCGCGGAGCTGCGCCGGCGGTAGCAACTCCTGACAGCCCCAGCTGGACACCTGAGTGGAGCCCGGGCGGAACTGCCTGTTGCTGCTGCGGGCGCTGCTGCGGGCGTCTGGCTGCCCAAGTAAAGAACCACACCAGCTCAGGGCAACTGTGAGGAGCAAGAGGGAAGCCAAGGTGCTCATTTCATAGCAGTCAACTTCGCTCTCTTTTGCTCCAGTTAGGTGCTCCCGGCATGCACAAGGAGCATGAAGGGAGGCAAACCCCGCACGGATGCATTTTAAAAGTCAGAGAACTTTGCCCAAGACTTCTTGTGTATTCAGGGGCTACACCTCTCCCAACGATGAGTTGGTGGCGATCTAACAAAACGTCTTCCAGCTCTTAAAGATTGACTTTAAGAGCGCCCCATGGAAGAATTTTTTTTTTCAGAGGCGGGCCATATTAAAATGACCAACGGGCCGGATGTGGCCCACGGGCCGTAGTTTGCCCACCCCTGCCATAACACCTGAAAAGGGTTCCTGAGCCTTTAAATGGTCTCTCAGTCTGGTTCAGTAGGAATCACAATCATGGGAAAGACTGCTGACCTGACAGTTGTGCAGAAAACCATCATTGACACCCTCCATAAGGAGGGAAAGCCTCAAAAGATAATTGCAAAAGAAGTTGGATGTTCCCAAAGTGCTGTATCAAAGCACATTAATAGAAAGTTATGTGGAAGGGAAAAGTGTGGAAGAAAAAGGTGCACAAGCAGCAGGGATGACCGCAGCATGGAGAGGATTGTCAGGAAAAGGCCATTCAAAAGTGTTGGGGACTTTCACAAGGAGTGGACTGAGGCTGGAGTCAGTGCATCAAGAGCCACCACACACAGGCGGATCCTGGACATGGGCTTCAAATGTCGTATTCTTCTTGTCAAGCTGCTCCTGAACAACAAACAACATCAGAAGCGTCTTACTTGGGCTAAAGAAAAACAGAACTGGTCTGTTGCTCAGTGGTCCAAAGTCCTCTTTTCTGATAAGAGCAACTTTTGCATCTTATTTGGAAACCAAGGACCCAGAGTCTGGAGGAAGAATGGAGAGGCACACACTGCAAGATACTTGAAGTCCAGTGTGACGTTTCCAGTCTGTGTTGATTTGGGGAGCCATGTCATTTGCTGGTGTTGGTCCACTGTGCTTCATTAAGTCCAGGGTCAATGCAGCCGTCTACCAGGAGATTTCGGAGCACTTCATGCTTCCTTCCGCAGACGAGCTTTATGGGGATGCTGACTTCATTTTCCAGCAGGACTTAGCACCTTCCCAGACTGCCAAAAGCACCAAAACCTGGTTCAATGACCGTGGGATTACTGTGCTTGATTGGCCAGCAAATTCACCTGACCTGAACCCCATGGAGAATCTATGGGGCATTGCCAAGAGAAAGATGAGAGACATGAGACTGAACAATGCAGAAGAGCTGAAGGCCGCTATAGAAGCATCCTGGTCTTCCATAACAGCTCAGCAGTGCCACAGGCTGATAGCTTCCATGCCACGCCACATTGAGGCAGTAATTGCTGCAAAAGGGGCCCAAACCAAGTATTGAGTACATATGCATGCTTATACTTTTCAGAGGTCCGATATTGTTCTATGTACAATCCTTGTTTTATTGATTGCATGTAATATTCTAATTTTCTGAGATTGTGGATTTATGGTTTTCATAAACTGTACGTCATAATCATGTCAATTATGACAAATCACGACTTGAACTATCTTGCTTTGCATATAATGAGTCTATCTCATATATTAGTTTCACCTTTTAAGTTGCATGACTGAAATAAATGAACTTTTGCACGATATTCTAATATATATATGTGTGTGTGTGTGTGTGTGTGTGTGTGTATACACACACACACACACACACACACACAATATATATGGCTCTTTGGTTATTCGGGTTTTCTCCCACGTAAAATGGAAGTATTTTGGTGACGTTTCGACGAAATCTCATTCGTCATCTTCAGGCTTGTGTCTTCGGCTTTGTGCTTCTTGGAGTAATGTGAGCTTGCAGCTGTTTTTTCTTTTAACTGCCAGTGGGAGTGTGGCTTGACTGGGTGGGGGCTTGGCTGTGTTCTGATTGGGTGGGGGTGTGTTCTCATTGGTTGGGGGCCTGGCTGTGATCTGATTGGTTGGGGGTTGGCTGTGTTCTGATTGGCTGGGGGTGTGTTCTGTTCAGGTGGGGGCTTGGCTGTGTTCAGGTTAGTCTTACTTGTCGGGGATTTGAGCTGGTGAGCTGTGATCCTGTTGTTTGGCTTCGCGTTCGTGATCGTGCCACATCTTCATGGTGGGTGTCAGTTCGCTTCATGTATGGGTCGTAGGGGTTTGAAGCGGGTAGTGATGCAGCTGCGGTACGGCTTCTGGTCCGTGGTCGTGTCTCATCATCTATGTGGGTGTGAATCTGCTTTCTACGTGGAAGTGTGGTGGTAGCATCTTGTGTGGCCTTCGTGGGTGTGGGTCTGGTGTCATTCTTCATGTTAGGTACTCGTTTGTTAATGAGGGCGTGTTTCCAAATGGCTGGTAGGCGGGAGGCATCATCTCGTTTATTCATGCTGTGTGGGCGTTTTTCTATCTCTATGGCTTCTCTGATTATTCTGTTGTTGAAGTGTTGAGTTTTGGCGATAGTTCTGGTATCTTTAAAGTCAATCTCATGTCCCGTGGCTTTGAGATGCTGGACCAGGGAAGAGGTTGGTTCTTCTTTTTTGATTGAGTTCTTGTGTTCTTCAATGCATGCACTAATTCTTCTGTTGGTTTGTCCGATGTATGTGTTGGGGCAGGCGGTGCATGGGATTTCATATACTCCTTGGTTTTCTAACTCGATTCTGTCTTTAAGGTTTCTTAGGATGGTGGATATTTTTATGTTTGTGCAGAATGCTGTCTTAATGTTGTGTTTTTGGAGGATCTTGCTGATTTTGTCTGTAGTGCCTTTTATATATGGGAGGAGGGCTTTGCCATTCTCTTGTTCTCTGTCTTGGATTTTGGTTGGGGTTTGTTTTTGGATTAGGTGGGTAATCTTCTTTCTTTGGAATCCATTGGCTGTTAGTACGTTAGTGAGAATGTGTAGTTCGGTTTTTAGGTGTTGTTCGTCGGCTAAGCATTTTGTTATGGAGATGAGTGTCTTGGCTACGGAATTGATCTTTTTTGACCGGAATTGACCAGAAGAAAACACATACAAACCGCTATCTACATGCACTCTCACACCACCACCCAGCACAGATCAATTCCATAGCCGAGACACTCATGTAACTCCAAGTCAATCACACTTCTGTGAAATCAAACTGTCCACTTAGGTAGCAACACTGATTGACAATCAATTTCACATGCTGTTATGCAAATGGAATAGACAACAGGTGGAAAGCATAGGCAGTTAGCAAGACATCCCCAATAAAGGAGTGGTTCTGCAGGTGGTGACCACAGACCACTTCTCAGTTCCTATGCTTTCTGGCTGATGGTTTGGTCACTTTTGAATGCTGGTGGTGCTTTCACTCTAGTGGTAGCATGAGACGGAGTCTATAGCCCACACAAGTGGCTCAGGTAGTGCAGCTCATCCAGGATGGCACATCAATGTGAGCTGTGGCAAGAAGATTTGCTGTGTCTGTCAGCGTAGTATCCAGAGCATGGAGGCGCTACCAGGAGACAGGCCAGTACATCAGGAGACATGGAGGAGGCCGTAGGAGGGCAACAACCCAGCATCAGGACCACTACCTCTGCCTTTGTGCAAGGAGGGACAGGAGGAGCACTGCCAGAGCCCTGCAAAATGACCTCCAGCAGGCCACAAATGTGCATGTGGCTGCTCAAACGATCAGAAACAGACTCCATGAGGGTGGTATGAGGGCCCGACGTCCACAGGTGGGACATTTGGCATTTGCCAGAGAACACCAAGATTGGAAATTCGCCACTGGCGCCCTGTGCTCTTCAGAGATGAAAGCAGGTTCACACTGAGCACATGTGACAGACGTGACAAGGTCTGGAGATGCCGTGGAGAACATTCTGCTGCCTGCAACATCCTCCAGCATGACCGGTTTGGCAGTGGGTCAGTAATGATGTGGGGTGGCATTTCTTTAGGGGGCCGCACAGCCCTCCATATGCTCGCCAGAGGTAGCCTGACTGCCATTAGATACCAAGATGAGATCCTCAGACCCCTTGTGAGACCATATGCTGATCCGGTTGGCCCTCGGTTCCTCCTAATGCAAGACAATGCTAGACCTCATGTGGCTGGAGTGTGTCAGCTGTTCCTGCAAGACGAAGGCATTGATGCTATGGACTGGCCCGCCCATTCCCCAGACCTGAATCCAATTGAGCACATCTGGGACATCATGTCTCGCTCCATCCACCAACGCCACGTTGTACCAGACTGTCCAGGAGTTGGGGGGTGCTTTAGTCCAAGTGTGGGAGGAGATCCCTCAGGAGACCATCCGCCACCTCATCAGGAGCATGCCCAGGCGTTGTAGGGAAGTCATATAGGCAGGTGGAGGCCACACACACTACTGAGCCTCATTTTGACTTGTTTTAAAGACATTACATCAAAGTTGGATCAGCCTGTAGTGTTTTTTTCCACTTTAATTTTAATTTACACTCCTAGGTGTAGCAAAACGAGTTGGTTTAAAGGGCAGGGCACACTCAGAGAAATACTTCTTGCCAAGGTGATGAAAACTGTTATTACACAATCTTACAAATTCAATTAAAAATAAAATGTTTACATAAACTTTATTTTTCCTCCTTGTTTGGAGCAGATTTGTCTTCATATGTAAACTCTAAAAATATATCTTAAAATGTCAACAGAAATGTATATATTTATTGTTAAGTCTTACTTGAGCTGTACCAGGTAGGTTAGACCTTGATTTTGGTAAGTTCTGCTGTGATCTTTGCAGTGAGGAAGACTCTGGGATAGGCTTTGTTATTGTGGCTGCAAGATATATTTATAGTAAAATCATTATTAAATGACAATATTTAATGTTTTTACACACACCTGCATCCCCTACATAGCCAGCTATACAGCAAATAGGCCACATTGCTCAAGCAATCTGATTGAGTCAGAGATATCCCTAACTCCATTCTCCCATCCTTGTTCCTGCCTGAAATTATCACAGGCAGTCCTTGCCATTTGCTTTTAAAAATATATTTATGGTTTAATGCTGAACTGAGAATAAGGATGTGCTCGGTTTCTTCTTGTTTACTGCTGGGTGAGAAGACATAAATTCACAAAAGAACTGAACAGAACTGAATGTGCGGTGTGGTGGCATTGTGTTAGAATGTAGTATTGCAAGCTAACTCTGCCTATGGTCAACAATTCAATCCTGACTGGTTTAAGTTGACTCAGCCTTCCATCTTTCTGAGGTTGGTAAAATGAGAACCCAGACTGTTTGGGGCAATATGTTGACATCTGTAAATCACTCTGTACTGTACTGTACTGTACTGTAAAGCACCATGGAGTGGTATATAAGTCTAAGTGTTATTGTTATTAATATAACTTCATTAATTCATTCAATTTCTATAACTGTGCAACTCAAGCAAGTGATTCTAGATGACTTACATGGCCAATATTTATTATTTATTTATTTATAAATTTATTATCTATTAGATTTATTTGCCATCCATCTCACCTCAAGGCCTGAATTTAATAGACAGGGCCATTTTTAAAATCTTTGTCTGCAATGTGTGCAACTTCCATATACCTATTACTTTAATGATCCGGCAACTTGCATGGCCTTTTTAAAATAACAAGTACTTTAAAATAGCACTTCTTAAAGGCCCGTTCCTTTGTAAATCTCTAAGAACTAGCTTGAAGCCTCATTCATTCTTTTGCTTTATTTATTTGCAACTTTGAGTTTATTTATGTGAAAGATTCTAAGTAATTGTGAAATCAAAGGTGGATTTGAATTTTGACCAATTATTACAGAAGATAGGAATCAGAAAGACAGTTGTAACAATATCACAGGTAGGGGCTGAGTGTTTATTATCATATTTTTGGTTACAATAGAGTATCTTCTTATGTGTTTGAAATATTTTCATTTAGCTTTCTTTTGGAGGGCGTTTGGAGTAAGATAAAATTATCTTTAAAAAATTGTAGTCCAAACTTTTATAATAATGATCAACTTAAAATATTTGAACCAAATGTTTTACATGGTATTATTATTCATTTTTCTACCACTATACTATCATAACTTTATAATACAAATATGTTAGCATTATTGAACAACATTCTGAGATACTCTTCATCCAAATATTTTAATCTGTACTGTTGACTTGGTTCAAACCTCACCTCAATCCAACTTACTAGATAGCTTTATGGAAGCAATGTAGCTGAATATAGGCAATAGATAGGCAATCTAATCATAAGGGCCAAATGATTATTACCAGAAGATTTGATGTGACGCTATGATGGTCAGTGGCAGTCAATGATATATAAAATAATAAACGAAAATCCTCATGATATCCATTGTATTATAGTATATTAATTTAATCTTTCAATTTTCTTTTATACAAATTATATTATCATCTTTATAATTTCTCCTATACTGGGCCAAATAATACATTTCAGTTCTTTACTCCAAATTAATATTTTGAGAAAAACCATAACTTACATGCTATTTCAGGCAAGGATGAAGGCAAAGATTTTTGTAAACCTTGAGAAGACATAGAAAATATCTGGCTGTTGAGAACCGCTGTGTCTAATTCAAGTGATTTAAAATGCTGTTGAGGAGTCAAATCTGGGACATTGTCCTTGAAAATAAAGCAAAAGTATTTATCATGCAAAGTACAAATGTAGACAGAAAAATCTTGAAAGAGTGTACAAGGGAAGAAAGTATTAGCCACGCACTCTTTTGAACACAACACTTCTGTAGCATTTCAGAAGTGCATATAGAGCTCCAGATATCCCGTGAACAAGAATCACCCGAGAATCTATCCTCCCTTTGCATTTCAAGCATTCCAACATGCTTCTTCAAAATTAAAAGGTGATACACAACAGGTATGTATCAAAATACACATAGGTCACTGCAAGTTACAGTAGACATGCCCCAAGTGGTTGGCAAACCCATGATGAAAGAACCACATGAATTTCAGAAAAGCATTTTTGCACTTCTCAGGAATAAAAATATAATATTGAAAACGTAAATTCCTAGACAGACCAATTAAGGAAGGGTCTCTTTGCTTTAAAAGCATTTCCTACCCAAAACATGGAGTAAGTTTAGAGTTAAGATTTTGTTACATCCACCAACCTTCTTCTCCACTTCTTTCCCACTGTCTTCCACAACAGTACCCCCACCTGTATATTAACGAAATTATGTGGCACTCTAGCTGCAAACATAATTCAAAACATAACTTCATTCATTGCTCTGAGTTTTCTCTAAATAAGGTAATACAGGAAAGGAAAGTTGTCCCTGGGTATTTAACTCCATTAGTTGTTGTCAAGTATAGGCAGAGGCACTTAACTCCATTTGGAGGTCATGAGCTAGTACTGTCAGAAGACGTTTCCCCAGTCATGTGGCCAGCATGATGTTGTGAAGCACTGTTTCCTCCCCACCGAAGTGGTACCTATTTATCTACACACATTTGCTTGCTTTCTAATTGCTAGATGGACAGGAGCTAGGCAAAAACAGGTGCTCACTCCATCATTCAAAGACTTTCCAGCCAACAAGCTTAGCATCTTAATCAATGATTCATCGCACCACCCAATATAATACAAAAACTACCTAAAATTTGAGAGTTAAAATCAAAAACATTTGAGCTAAAACATTGGAGAAAAGATGTGTGTGTGTGTGTGTGTGTGTGTGTGTGTGTGTGTGTAAATTCAGATTAATTCAGTCAAAACTTTATAACTATTGATGAAAAAAAGGAAAAGTGTAGGCATTCTGTTATACCTTTAATACTGAAGAGATGATATCTGTAGGTACATCTTCTAAAATCAGATTTTGCTGCCTTTCCACTCGAACATCTGCATAACTGATTGAACATTATAATTTTCCGTGGAGAATTATATCCATTCTATCATTTTCAACTCTAATGCATGTAATTAATTATTTACTACATCAAACCTGAATGTATTATGTAATTAAAATATGAAGTTTATCTAATTCAAACATGTATAATGGATTATATTTTATATCTACAATCCATGTATGTAAAATAAAAATAAAATATTATCTCTAATCATAGCATATACCTTCATAAAACTAGGCTTCAGACAAAGAACATAGCTTTGGAGACCATTACTGGTTCTTTGGATACATAAGTACAAGTTTCATAAGTACATATAACTAATACATAAAATTTGATGGCATGGGTTGCTTTCTGCTGTCACTGGCCATATTTCTACAGCAGGCTGCTCCAAAATGTATTATATACCTACCAAGCTGCTCTACTTTCATAACAGACAGTATACAGTAAGATTTAACTTTGAGATTTTCTTTGTTAGCATGCCACTATCCTCAGGTCATAATAAACATTAGAATTCCTATTTTTATTCCCTATTTTGAGCCAAACCAGATGTTATTTCCAGTGTCACACAACACTCAATGCAATCAACAAGATTATCCTCATCTAGATATCTTACCAGGACACTGAAAAAAACACAATTTGTTAGATTCCTAATCGTCATTTTTCTGCCTACTCTCAGAACTTTCTAAAGTATTTCATCGATTTAAGAAGTACTCACTGTACCACTTTTAACTCTTTCATTTCTACCACTATCATAGAAACCAAATGTCTTATGAAAGTTATTTACAATAGACTTTACAATTATTAAGTAAAGTAATATAAATATTATAATGAATAACTTTAATATTAAAGTTAATTATTAAGTTTATTTACAATTCCTGAAAGCTCAAAGTATTGATTGCAGTTTTCCATATCATTTAGAGCAGGGATATGAAACTGGTGGTCTGATGAGTCACTCACAGGCCACGCCCATCCCAGCTCCGCGAATGAGAAAAACATTGGGAAATGTCATGTGACAGCAACATGACGGGGCGAGTTTGACATCCATGATTTAGAGAGAGAGAGCCATTATTGTATACTGAATGGCTCTTAAGTTAGATCTTCAAACTCTTCTGGTAAAATAAGGTCTCTCCTGATAGCACATTAATTGATATTCCATACCTCAGCACTGTATGAGTGCACACAATGAATTCCGGTTTTGAGTTCCATTGGTGGTAGGTGATATAGTAATGCGTTTGTAGCCAGATCCATTGCTGTCCTTTGGTCAGAAATCGATAGCAGCAAGATTTCCCTTTGCCAAATTGCATCACTATTTGTGGATAGAAAGAAAATTTCAAAAACATTTCAAATATGTTAGTTAAAAATTATTCTGGGAGATTTATGAATTTGCCAGCACTTTCAAATTTCCCTAAGGATACAAGAGTCTCTTGCTAAAAGTGAAATGATGCATAATATCTAAAAATTTAAAGTACATAAATTCATTTGATTACATGAAATTCATAACTATGTGCCATGGAAAATATTATATGGATTTTCAAACTGATATGAACATTTTAAGTATGATGTGCTTATGGATTTCTATCTCCAGCATATGCCCCTATTGAATAAGAATCCTATATAACATATACTATAATTTAATTGCATTATTAGTGTGCAAAAAGTGTGAACAATTTCTTCAATCGTACTCTTTGAGATTAGCTGAGTTTTATTGCTACATTGTAATTTTATTATTTGTTATTATTGTACTATTATTTTATATTTCCTTTTGATTTGATAATGTAGCAGCAGTAAAATGAAAACTGCTTGTATGCTGATGTCTGTGATTTATTAACTGAGAAGGAATTGGGCCTTGAGTTTCCTTTCTAACAGAGAATGAAACACAAATCTGATCTATCAAATTGAAAGATTTTAAACTGGTAGTATAGACCAATTGGCTTAAGCCTGACTTAGAAATTTAGGATTAAAATTACAAGGAATGAACCACATTCATTTTTATAAATTAGCTTTTCCACATTTGAGGTTTTGTTAATTAGTAATTGCTAAGGGCTATGTCTGTACTATTTTATGCCTATCACTTCAGAGATTTAATAAAACGAAGAATAAAGTGTAGCCAAAATTAACTCACTTTATCTCAATAACTTGTCTTAAATACCGTAATTACTTTTTCAACAATATTCCTTAAATTCTAAATTACAGATATTTAGTATTTGCATAATTTTGTAAATGTTCTGTAAAGTTTCACAGAATACAGGCTTACATTGATATCAGCTCACCACCTGATTTTCATTTTTAATATAACACAAACAGTGCCCTCAGCTGCCTCCTTGGATTCTCATGCTCAGAGGAACGCAATACTCACAGTGTTCATGGCATCTTGCCAAGAGCTGTAGGTCGTCTATATGATAGTAATCATAGCCAGAGGTTCCCAGCACTTCAAAAGGCAAATATCCTATAATTGGTGGGGCTCTGTATTAAGAGAAATAATTTTGTTTGAGTGTTACAAACATGAAGAACAGCATTTGAGTTCTATGGTCCAACAGAGAAAATTTCAACATATAGAAACACAACTGACACAAAGGGACAGGTATGTTACTGCTATATACTACCAGAAAACAGGAAGAATATATACAAATATCTTGCACAAATCTTACCAAATCTTTTTTAAGGAAACAAAGCAGAGGAATTAAAAGCAAAATCAGTTGAAAAAAGTTAAGTAATTTGTGACTGGGAGCAATACAAGACTGGTCTCAAACAAAAACAACTAAATTCCAGGTTGAATTTTAAAAAGAAAAATACAATGGTAAGAAAAAAGATAATGTAAATAGTCTTAGGCAACACTACTGAAATACATTACGGAAATATTACTAGAATCTGGCAGTCATGTCTTAAAGTCTTTTAAAGGAAGATCCTTTCTAATTAAGGGTAAAGAAGAATATCATATACCCTGTCTATATAATTTGATATCACAAATTCAAAGACAAGGAGATGTGTGGTAAGGATTTTTTTTGGTTGTGGTTATTGATTTAACAACCAAACATTAAGTATGTAGGTAACAATCTCATATAGAATTTTTAGACAACCATATTCTAAAGGACAGACATAACTCATTAGAAACATGATACATATAAATTAATAATAGTTCCATTATGAAAACTATGCAGTATTTATCTACCTGGGTCAAAACTGAAAGTTACAATTAATCAAAATTAAAGTGGGGGCTTATTTTTTTACAATCTGGCTTCCTCTGGCAAATATTTGCTTCATTTTCTGCCTACCCAGTTGGCAACCTTATAAATATTCAAAATAAATGAAAGAATAAAATTTGGGGAGGGTGCCCAATTTTAAAGAGCAGCCTTTGAAAGATAGGCTACTTATATGAGTAAGCTTAATTGGCAAATACTTGGTCTGGTGTTTCTCCTAATTATGTTACCTTGGAAAATTCAATTCAATGTGATTTCTTTGTTTATTTAAGAAAATATACCCTTACGAATACAGCATTGCATTATTTTTAATTTTTTCTTGATTCTAGTTTTTGCATAAACTTTAGGAATACAGTATATATCTATATTCTGTATATTGTCTGACTAAAAGTCCAATGCAACTTTCTGATCACAGAAAAAGAAGTGCAAGATCTATTACACAGACAAAAGCCAGGAAAAGCACCAGGGCCAGACAAGATAACTCCTTCTTGCTTAAAATCTGTGATGACCAATTGGCCCCCATCTTCACCCAAATCTTCAATAAATCACTAGAGATGTGCTATGTTCCTTCCTGCTTCAAACGCTCTACCATCATCCCAGTGCCAAAGAAGCCCTCCATCAAGGAACTGAATGACTACAGACCAGTTGCTCTAACATCTGTAGTTATGAAAATTTTTGAAAGGCTTGTGCTGTCCCACCTGAAAACCATCATGGATCCGCTGTTAGATCCCATGCAGTTTGCATACTGAGCAAATAGATCGACAGATGATGCTGTTAATATGGTTCTGCACTACATCCTACAACACCTTGAATCTTCAAATACCTACGCAAGGGTCCTCTTTGTAGATTTCAGTTCAGCATTCAATACCATCATTCCAGACACTCTTCTAAGTAAATTAAACCAACTAGCAGTACCTGAACAGATTTGTAAGTGGATGATAAGCTTCCTAACAGACAGGAAGCAGCAGGTGAAGCTAGGCGGAATCACATCCGATACCTGTACAATCAGCACAGGGGCCTCCAAGGCTGTGTGCTTTCTCCACTTCTCTTCTCCCTATATACCAATGACTGCATCTCAAATGATCCATCTGTTAAAATACTGAAGTTTGCTGATGACACAACAGTGATTGGTCTCATTCAAGACAACAACGAATCTGCATACAAACAGGAGGTTATACAACTTGTCTCGTGGTGTAACTGGAACAATCTGGAACTGAACACACTCAAAACCGTAGAAATGGTGGAAGAAGAAACCCTCCCATACTACTACCTCTTACAATACTAGACAACACAGTATCAACAGTAGAGACCTCCCAAATTTCTAGGTTCTACTATATCACATGACCTAAAATGGACACCTAACATCAAAAACATCATCAAAAAAGCACAACAAAGAATGTTCTTTCTGTGCCAACTCACAAAGCTCAAACTGCCCAAGGAGCTGCTGATACAGTTCTACAGAGGAATTATTGACTCTATCATCTGCACCTCTATAACTATCTGATTTGGTTCTGCAACCCAACAGGACAGACACAGACTTCAGAGGATAATTAGGACTGCAGAAAAAACAATTACTACCAACCTGCCTTCAGTCGAGGATTTGTATACTGCACGAGTCAAAAAGAGGGCTGTGAAAATATTTACAGACCCCTCACATCCCAGACATAAACTGTTTCAACTCCTTCCCTCAAAACAATGCTATAGAGCACTGCACACCAGAACAACTAGACACAAGAGCAGTTTTTTCCCAAAAGCCATCACTCTGCTAAACAAATAATTCCCTCAACACTGTTCAACTATTACAAAGTCTGCACTACTATTACTGTTAACCTTCTCATCACTCCTTATCATCCATCCCCTCCCACTTGTGATTGTAGGACAGTAACTTTGTCGCTTGTATCCTTACAATTTATATTGACTGTTTCCTAGTATGATTTGATTGCTGATTGTACCCTATGACTATCATTAAGTGTTGTACATTATGATTCTTGATTCTTAATGAATGTATCTTTTCTTTTATGGATACTGAGAGTATTTACACCAAGACAAATTCCTTGTGTGTCCAATCACACTTGGCCAATAAAGTATTCTATTCTATTCTATTGATTTATTTTCTATTTTCTTACAATATATATTCCACTTATATCAACACATAAAAATAGCTAATTCAATATACATCATATACTTACAAAACTTACAAAAATTAATTAATGTTGACTAACAAAAGTTTTATTTAGTGATGATTTTAATAATGTATGCCATTATACAATTATTTATAGAACAAACAAAGCACTATTTTATAAAACTTAATTCATGTCAACAACAATTATCTGGGGAAGAGGGCACTGTTTATACTTACCTGTGATCCAGAAATAAAAATTTCCATTCCAAACTGTGTCTTGAAGTGAATTCCTCTAAAGATTCTTCAACAATGCACATTTCCTATATTAGAATTAAATTCTGTTAAGTGGTTACTCTATCTGGTTTATTTGTTTTAATTGATGAAATATATTTTTATTTGGGGAGAGTATTATGATGCTTTATGGTTTTTGAAAAGAAGACTAAATGTTATGGGTCATTGTTATATGTTAGATATTGCTGGCAATAAAGACTCTAGAAGAACAAAAGAAGAGGAAATTCCATTGTGAAGTGGAAAGTATTCTAGGTTTGCATATTGTTTACAACATGCCAGATATGCTTAACAGAAGCACTTACATCCCCTCCCCCAACAACTTAACAGACGCTGTACATTAGAAGATAAGTGCTGACACAATCCCTTTTCTTTTATGGAGTACAACTGAACTCAGCTAAAATTAAAAGAGTTGTCTGAATGCATGAAAATGTCTTACTGTACATTACGACCAAATAAAAAATATTATCCAATAGGAGTCTTATTCCTTAATAATTAGATCCTGTGCTTTGGCCTAATTAATGTTTTGCATTAAAAAAAAACTAACACATTTTTTTTGCAGATTTGATCATAGTGAAAACTAATTTCTGTTTTTGCCTGTACGTGCAAAAAAAAAAATTGGACAAAAGACTTAATTAGTTGCAGTGACATATATAAGAAGAAACTAATCTCCAAGAGAAAAATCCAAACGATGTTCACAATTTGATTGGAAATAGTATCTGCAGATAATAACTTGACTTATTTTAACACTTTCCATATTTATACGTATTTTCCATTCAGGAGTATATATATCAGCCTTCCCTGATTAGGTTTTCTGTAGGGAGGCTGGTACTACATCTTCTAGAATTCCTAGCCAGTAACATTAACATAATTTTCAAAATGTTGTCACATCTTTCAGGCTGCTTTAATGAAAGGAAGATGTGCTGAGCTAATTCTCTCATTAAAAATTCTCTGGAGTATTTCTTCTCAATCATTTCCAAGGCATGCACAATCCTAGATATCAGTAGGACCACTATTATCGGTAAGAGTCTAAGACGGACTTGCCTTTAAGAACTGAGGGGTGGCCATCCGAACAGTAGCAACAAAGCAGATTTGTTTTCCTTGTGGTGTTCCGTAACCCCTAGGAACAGCATCTTCAGAGCTGTGACAGTCAGATAGAGGCACTGGATAAGAAAATTAGAAGGCAAAGTGTTATGCCTTTCTGGCAAATGTGCTTCAGCTAACTTTTTTATACACATGAAATGTACTAATATGGAAAAATCCCACATCGTTATATCTGAATGTACTTTTTCTGGCTGAATGTACTTTTCTGGAAATCTAGGCCATGTGGTAAGGTAGTAAATGCCCCATGTCTTCTAATGTGGACAGGAAAGGTGAGATTCAGATGTGAAAATAAGTCAGCTGAGTCAGAATAATAGTGTAATTGGGAAGGGGCTTATTTGATATTCCAAAACACTATGAGATGAGCCTGTTTGGGTCATTTCTAAACTCCCTGTTTTGGTTGGGAGGTGTCATTTATTTCATATGTAATCCATAAAGTTCAGCATTCACTAACTTACCAATGATAAAGTTTTATTTCAACTTGCAACACATTTTAAGTTTTGAGGGCTAACTGGAATGTTTCAGGAGATATGTAACTCAAAAATGCCTATGTCTTGCCTTTTAATATATTCTCTAGGAAGGACATATTTATAGACTTCTATCATGATGAGTAATTAGTCATAAACAGGAAAGCTATCTTATCATCAGTGCATACTTGGATAATAACCTCATCATAGTTCTTGTCCAAGATATTTTGAAATGTCCAAGCACAGCTTTTAAAATGAGTAAGCCACTATTTTATCAATTAATACTAATACAACGTAATTAGATAAAGATTATAATTTTTGTGTAAAGAATAAACAAAAATCAATAAAAATGTCAATAAATCAACCTGTTGGTGCCAATTACATTGATATTTTTAACATCTTAAAGATAAAATTTCTCTCAAGTTGAACTTGACTTCTGATATTCAATATACTGACATGTACATCTTGTTTTCTCAAGAACAGTACAGAAGTGTTTGCCTTATTCTGGGATGTTTCTTTAACTTGCCAATCTTGCCTACCACCCTGATAGTAATGATTTCCAGCCCTAGTATTGACCACCTATCCAACCTGGCTATTTGAAATCAAATACATGCTGTCAATACTATACCTTTGGTGCATTTTTAATAAATAAATGAATGGAAGATAAACAATAATTACATGAAAGCAATTTAACAAGAAGTATTATATCTGAGGTCCTCTTACTTGGGGTTTTTCAATTACTGTATGTTTATTGGGCAATATAACATTGATGTAAAGAAAGGAGAAAAGTTGTAGCATGGAGAAATTTACTTTTCTCATAAAGTGGGAATGGAAGATAAAGATTTCTTATAGAAAGATGCCAGTAATTTTAAAATGGTTAATTGTGCATTCTAGATCAGAAGACAGAGAACACATGATTTCTGAGAAGAAAAAGAATGAAAGAAAAGAAAAATTTTGTATAAAAGATAAATATGATGGCTAGACTTTGCTGTGAATGCTTACTTTTGTTGCTGTAGAAGAATGAGTTTTTACTGATCTGCTGATTAAATTATATAAATATGACAGATTCAAAAAACTGAACACAACAAAAGTGCTCCCCCAAACAAGATAAATTAATGTGTTATTATGAGGAATTGCTCATTTTTCCTGCATTTAAAATATTATGGCTAAAAGAATGTTAGATGTCTGAAGAAGATGAAAGAAATATGTCCTTAAGGAACGACATATGGACAGCATATAGAAAATACTGTTAGATTAAAGAAGATCATGTGGCCAATGGACTATCTGTTTTGATCTGAAATGTGAGTTCCAGTCATAACCATATGCATTTTGAATTAATTCCTATAAAGCTCAATATTTTTGCTTCCTTAGCAAAACTAGGAATTTCAGTCTGAACTATGAAATGCTAATTGCATTTTATAAAATATTCCTTGTTGTGCCAGTAATGTTAATGCTGAGCTCTGAAACATTTTAATCCAAGCACTGAATGTCAGCAAGTCTTCTTTTTTAATAACTTTTAAGTATTTTTAAACATTTTAAAATAGTTTATTTTTAGAATTATATTTCACCATGAAAATGTGGTCATAATTTCTTCCTATAGAACTGAAAAGTTCTTACCATGATTGTAAGATAGAAAATTCCCTACAAATTTTATGTATTCATATGTTGGAAAATCCTTTGGATTCAGACTTCCTCGCAGAAGATGGCAGTAAAATTCTAAATCTTCATTACCTGAAATTTACATAAAATACTACAAGGCATTAGTAAAATAATCATTATTTGTTAATTATATAGTTTCTTGAGAGTTATATAATTACACAAAAGGAAAACCCCCAATGAATTCAGTGATGCACAAGATTCATATCTCAACGTTTTGATGAAGCTTTGCATGAATCTAGGTTGTTCACAACTATAAATAGATATTTCTCATGCATATTTAAATCAAGGATTGAGATTAACATTTTCCCATTATTCAGTACCATTCTATGAAATAAATCACATAGACTTAAAGATAATGAAAAGCAATGGAATGTAAATGGCATTTCCCTTTTCTTTACAATGTCTTGTTTTCAAAAGTAAAAAAGATAAATTTTAAAATCTACACTTGTTATTGTGAAACCTTTATCTATTTGCCATATAATCTTTTTCTTATAATGTTTTGTTTAAAAAATCATTTGTACTAAAGAAACATAAATTTTGAGACTCTATCAACAGTCCTATTAAAGGAATTCAATATGTAATCATTAAGTATTTAATATTTAATTCAATATGTAATCATATGAAAGTATTTTAGTTATATGAACATGTCTAATTTCTGATGACAGTAATAATTTTTCTTCACTAAGACTACATACAATTAATTTATTGAGATCAATTCCATTTTAAGGTATAATAATTGTGTTAAATTGTACAGGTGAATATTGCCTACAGATATCTTTAATTTGAAAATTAAAAATTGTACTCCTTCATCTATTGTCCTTTTTAACTATGCATTGATCGCATAACTTAAAAAGTTATATTTACAAACTTTTTTAATCACTCACATTTTAGATAATCCGATGAAATAGTATCCATTAGAAGCATGTGAGATGATAATATTTTATAAATATCTGAATGTTCTTGTTCAGGGAGGAATTTTAACAAATTTTGATCCATGACTTCAGACTGTAAAATGACAAAACTGTATTAAAACGAAAGATAGAAAATAGGCATCCCATTCTTTGCAATCATTTTGAAAGTATTAAAATTTTAATTTTTACATCAAATCTGCTTGTATGCCTATTATTTTATCCTATATATAGGCAGTATAATTTGATTTCATGATTAAGGTGATTGTCTCCCTAAATTTCAGGAACGATGAAACTGTTCTGAATCTGGTTAATTTTGACAGCATACTTCCAAGTCCATCTCTTATTCTTGAATGAACAATAAGAACATTTGCCTGTATCCAATCTTCTCACATCTCACCTGTTCTCCAAAAGTCCTTAACAACTCCAGAAAACTTCATTATCACTCTGGGATATAATTCATCTGTGCCTGGAAACTTTGAAGTAGCATCTCCTTACTTATTCTGGGCTGTAAGTTCCTTCTTACTTTTACTTTTCCTGTATAGAAAAGTAATGGGAGAAGGCACAGCCAAGAGATAATTTATATAACTTATTTGATACATTGGCACACCAAGTCTTCCTTTGTTTTTCACTGAATCAAAGTCAAAGAAATTATGTTTTTGTTAGGTTGCCTCAGGATTTTTCTGTCATGTTGGACTTTAGCTTTCCTGAGACAAGCTTAACAAGTCTGGGCAACTCTACTATATTTATCCTTGCCTTATTTTTCATTTTATACTCTTTTAAGTCTTATCTCTCGATTTCCTGTGTAATCATATTGGTTTTCCAGTTTCTCATCTACTTGGAATAGTGTGTGCCTTCAGTAATTTAATTGTCAGAATTTCTGATCTCAGCTTCTCTTCTTCATCACATTTTTAACTCTTAGTATAGAATGTTTAGTTTTTCCAGATCTTTGCATACAAACCCTCAGCTGTCACATTCCTTTCTAACAACAGTTCCATAATGTTGCCTCTTTTCAAGGACTTCCAAATTTGGGTTGCAAAATTCTACATAACCACAAGAGGACAGCAAAGAGATTTAATCAGAATTACGACATTCTGATGCAAGTTCCATCTCTTTTACATGAATCATGACACTGCACACATAAAGAGCAAATTTCTGTCCAAGATTTCATTTACTAGTTTTTCTTAAATTGGTTAAAGTAAATTTCATGATGGCACTTAATAGTATTTATGGCTTTTTAAAGAGTCCCTTTGAGAGTGTTAGAGCAGGGTAAGTAAGATACAAAATGAATGTATTTGAACCACTCACCGGCAAATGTCCAAGAAGAGGTGTGATGCTATCAGAAACATACATGATGCTTCCATCAGTGGTGACTGCTATAATAAATCCATCCAGTGCCTATGGGGAAAAAGTATGTTCATTCTCTAAAAGGGGGTAGGAAAATGATGCTTGTGTTGCTATTGAGAGATGCAACCAAGAAGTTACAAAAGACTCTGAATATGGCATAGAAATCCGATTTGTGAATTCCAGAAACTATGAAGAAGCAGAGGTTTTGGGCAGAGTTTATGAAATTATCAAAAATACATGCAAACTATATGCGGCCTGTACACAATTTATATCCAAACCTGGATTATAAACAGCCTACTCCTTCAAGCTAAAATGTGCATGCTTTAGAGCATTTATTTATTCCTACTTGTTCCAAAAGGTTTATATAACATATAGGTATCCTATAAATAGCCAATATGATCATGAATTATGAGTACATTGTGGCAGAAATTTCCTTCCCAGTTGCTATCATAACCCAAGGACTACGTGTAGTTTATATTTTGTTTTCTCTTCTTGGCAATCATTTTATATAATTACTTGGCATGCATAGATAATGGCTTTTTAGTTATTTTTCTTTTACAGAGACCCATCAATAACTATAGTTATAGATTGAAATACCCATCTTATAGAATACCATCAGATTTCTTCAATTAAATATTCCAAAACTGGAAATATTCCAGATATGCTGATCAATTCATAAGCCACTGATAACTCTGGGAGTTGAAGTCAACATATCTGGAAGGGACAGCTTATTTAGAAAACCATTGATATTCAAAGTTTTGTAAAAATTGTTTTCACCTCCAACATCAGTTGAGTGAATTCTTCATTGCTGAGAAAAGAGGGCTTCCATTCCTGATGAATATCACAAAGTTCTGTCTGCACTGAAAATTCTAAACAAATTAAAATATCTTATTATAAATCTACTAATGACTAGGTCACAGCACAACTGCTATAAGATTTTTTTAAACAAGTTTATCTTGATTTCTATAAAGGATCTACAAAGATAAGGATTTTTAGTTCAATTGCAGAATGATTAATTTGCAAAATGTATCTTCTCTTTAAAATGGCCCTTAGTTTCCACAATATACAAGTTTAAGTTGTAACATACAAAGTCTCCTTTTTTCTTTACTTGCCCTTAAAGGAGGAAATCACACAGAGTAATCTTTGTTCTCTTTCATAACCCTTTCATGCCTAAAGTTTGTTATAGTGACAAAAACTTTCTTAAATTCAATTCTGGATGAATTGAATATTAGCCCTGCAACACATGGGGTAATATTTTAGGATATTGCTTTGCATTTCAATTATTTGATTTTGATTATTTGATCTTGATCCTGTTATAATTGTTGTGTACTGGGTATCTTTATACACATGAAATATATAACATAGGTAAGTACACATATTTTAAAAGACACATGAAAAAGCTATATCTCCCAAAGAACTATATCTTCCAAAGAAGGATCGATCTACCTATCTACTACCTATCTACTACCTACCTATCTATCTATCTTACTATCTATCTAACTATTTATCTATCTATCTATCTATCTACAGCTGTACCTTTCCAAAGAAAGTCACTACTTCCATTTACATATTATTTGTTTTTAAAAATATATTGTCTCCTTTCATTTTTAAAGGATCCTTGGAATGTAATTACTGTAAATGTAAAATAATTATAATTAATAATTCATATTTTGGCTTTATATGAAAGCCATCTATTTCCAAGATGATGACTACACACAGCATGTTTTGCACTTATTCCCTACACATCCTGATATTTTCATTAATTAAGTATAATTAGTTTACTAACTGGGAGATTACTACATGGGGCTATAAACTTCCACTCCCACTGTCACTGTTATTTTCATTAATGTTTCTGGCCTCCACCAAGTGCCAAAGGTATTTTCAGAATCTTTTTTAAAAACAGTGTACATTATGAGTGTATTTTGCCTGCTCTTTCCTTTGTGTGCAAATGTTAGTTGCTTTGTTTTGCTTATTTGAGAAATAGTGGTATAAATTTTAAGTTTATGTTAAGGATCTACAATTAATTTATATCCGCTCAAAAAAGTCTAATAAATAGAATCAGACTGTAGATAACTTTGTTCTAGACCAGGGGTGGGCAAACTACGGCCCGCGGGCCACATCCGGCCCGTCGGTCTGTCCAATGCGGCCCGCCCTGAAAAAAATCGCTGCCATTGGTCTGTCCAATCCGGCCCGCCCTGAAAAAAATAGCTGGCCGTGGCGTATTGCCCTGTGCCGCGTGGCCCCCACAGCTGCAAAACAGTGCGGAGCGATCTAGGGTAGGAAAGAAAAGAAATTTGCAAAGGCCTCGGCTGGGAGTTGAAATCACCTTCGAATGCGACCTCTCCGAAGGTGAGTCCCCGCCGATCCCCTTTTTTTCCGGGGCTTCCAGGCTTAAACTTTGCAAAGGCAAAGCTTGCAGGCTGGAGCGTCTTCCCGCCGAGGAGCGTCTTCCACCCGGCGGGCGGGCGGGCTGCTTGGAGCCACCTAAAGCTAGGCCGCTGCTGGTGGAGCCTTGCCCTGCCTTGGTGCCCGTTTCCCGGCTCGGCGGTCCTGCTTGGCGGCACTTTAAAAGCCTGCTCCCAGCACCCGAGCAACTTCCCAGCAACTTTCGGCTTCATTTTAACTCGCAGGCGCTCGCGCCTGGCCCGAGCCGCCGCGGCGGAGGGGAAGCCCGGCGGGCGGGCGGGCAGGCGGGCTGCTTGGAGGAGGCGACCGGCGGCGCTCCGGGCTTCCCCTCCGCCGTGCGGCTCGGGCGCAGGCGCGGCGCCCGCGAGTTAAAACGAACCGAAGTTGCTGGGAAGTTGCTGGATTTCGGGCTTCCAGGCTTAAACTTTGCTCGGGCGGCACTTTAAAAGCCTGCTCCCAGCACCGAGCAACTTCCTAGCAACTTTCAGCTTCCTTTTAACTCGCGGGCGCTCGCGCCTGGCCCCGAGCCACGCGGGCGGAAGGAAGCCCGGTGGGCGGGCGGGCAGGCTGCTTGGAGGAGGCTCGGGCTTCCCCTCCGCCAGGCGCGGCGCCCGCGAGTTAAGCGAAGCCGAAAGTTGCTGGGAAGTTGCTGGGTTTCCCGGGCTTCAGGCTTAAACTTTGCAAAGGCAAAGTTTGCAGGCTGGAGCGTCTTCCTGTGGTAATATAATCTATTGATCATTTTATCATTTTCTGTAAGGCCTTTGTATAACTAGCAATAGGTCTAGGGATATAGGCATTCTTGGTGGGGTAGGGTACCTTTGCTCATGAGTGTCTCATCCTGTTTTGATCTGCAAGTTTAGAAGGAACAGGAAAATAGGTAAAAGTTCAAGATACACAGTTGTGCTTTCTCATGGGACTTTCCAGACTTTCCCATGAGACTTTCCGTGGCTGTATGATCTCATCCTAGTAAGGTAACATCTGGGACTTTCCAAGATTGTGTGTTCTCATGCTGGTGAAGTAATCTCCTGTAGAGGTCATTGTTTCTGAATATGCATACTGTATTTTTGCTTGTGTTTTTCTCAATAAATACTGCTACCTGAGTTCACTCAGGGCTGGCATTTTCTCAGACATTTCCCTGTGTCTCATTTGAATGTCAGTCCACCATAAATGGTGACCCGACGTGATAGCTTGGAAGGCTATCGTTTCCCGCATCCTATACTCATCGTCGCGGACGTCGACTGAGCCCTCATCTTCTTCGCTGGACGAAGATAGATTCTTTCGTGAGTATGGGGGAGATCTCTCGAAGGCTCAGAAAGAGCACATCAGGGAATTGAGAGGGATCATTGGGAATAGTTTTGGGTTTGGAATTGGCAGTAGGGGTTGTGCTGTAGGAAAGAAAGAAATTGAGGACTTACTACAGTATGTTTGGAAAAATATTAAGTCATATCCGGAGGGAGGTAGTATTAAAGTAGAGTCCTGGAAAAAGATAGGGAAATTTTTGCACGAGGAACCTCGTGCCCCTTCTTCAATTTTGTTAACCTGGAGGGTGATTATGGATGCGTTAGCTACTTATGAACAACCGCTCCTAGCACCCCCGAAGAAGGTTTGCCGCTTTACCATGCGGTGCGTTTGTTGCCGCTGACGGCACCTCCAGATAAATCTGGGGGACTGTCCGGCGCTAGAAATACTTTGTCAGAGGATAAGAGTTTACCTTTAAGGGTTCAGGTGGATGCAGTTACTGCAGCTATTCAAGAAGCAAAGAATAGAGGGGAATTATCAGGAGATGATTTGGTGGAGTTTGGAGTAGAAGTTCAACAATCCAGTGGAAATTGTCATGGATGCTGCGTTGAATCCGCAGCGGGAGTGGAAAGCCTTTACCTCTTAGGGTTTTGAGGGAAGTTAAGCAAGCAGCAAAAGAATATGGTGTTAGATCGCCATATACTCAGGCATTGTTAGAAGCAGTTGGTTATGGAAATAAAATGATTCCGGCTGACTGGAAAGCTCTGTTGAATATGATTTTAACTCCAGCTCAATATTTGGTGTTAGATCAGAAATGGAGACAGCTGGCAGTCCAGAGGGGAACAGCAAATGTTACCCCAGATCAGCTTTACGGAGCTGGTAATTTTACAACAGTGGAACAACAGAGAGATGGTATGCCTGATGAGGGGTTCGTTCTTCTCCCACAATTAATTTTTCAAGCCGTAGGGGCTCTCCCTGATGGTGGAAGGTGGTGAGAAGACCTTTACTAACATTAAACAAGGGAACAATGAACCCTATGAAAATTTCATTAGCAGATTGAAATTGGCTATTGAAAGACAAATTGATAATCAGTTCGCCCAGAAAGAGTTGCTTTTGAAGTTAGCAGTAGAACAAGCTAACACAGATTGCAGAAAAGATCTTAAATCCACTTGTAGCAAGTGGAGCGAGAAATCGCGGATTTGATTAATGCATGTAGGAAGGTTGGGAGTCAGTCTTTTAACATGGAAACTTTAGCTTTGGCTTTACAAGCAGGACATGCTCAAAGGGAATTGTTTCAATTGTGGGAAGCCTGGACATTTTAAAGCGCAATGTCGGGCTCCTGGAGAGGTCAAAGTCAGCAGAATAAGAGATCAATGGGACAGGGTGTTCGTCCTAAATCAGTGTGTCCGAAATGTAAGAAAGGATACCATTGGGCAAATCAGTGCAGACTTCATTCTGAGGGAACTGTGTACTATGCCACTAAAACACCCCCTATCTTTGAATAAATAAAAAAGGAGGGAATGTGGTAATATAATCTATTGATCATTTTATCATTTTCTGTAAGGCCTTTGTATAACTAGCAATAGGTCTAGGGATATAGGCATTCTTGGTGGGGGTAGGAGTACCTTTGCTCATGAGTGTCTCATCCTGTTTTGATCTGCAAGTTTAGAAGGAACAGGAAAATAGGTAAAAGTTCAAGATACACAGTTGTGCTTTCTCATGGGACTTTCCAGACTTTCCCATGAGACTTTCCGTGGCTGTATGATCTCATCCTAGTAAGGTAACATCTGGGACTTTCCAAGATTGTGTGTTCTCATGCTGGTGAAGTAATCTCCTGTAGAGGTCATTGTTTCTGAATATGCATACTGTATTTTTGCTTGTGTTTTTCTCAATAAATACTGCTACCTGAGTTCACTCAGGGCTGGCATTTTCTCAGACATTTCCCTGTGTCTCATTTCGAATGTCAGTCCACCATACTTCCCACCGAGGAGCAGGAAGGGTTCCGCCCGGCGGCAGGCGGGCTGCTTAAACTTTGCTCGGGCGGCACTTTAAAAGCCTGCTCCCAGCACCCGAGCAACTTCCCAGCAGCTTTCGGCTTCCTTTTAACACACGGGCGCTCGCGCCTGGCCCGAGCCGTGCGGCAGAGGGAAGCCCGGCAGGCGGGCGGGCTGCTTGGAGGAGCGACCCGGCGGTGCTCCGGCAGCAGCAACAGGCAGTTTCGCCTGGGCTCCGCTCAGGTGTCGGCTGGGGCGTCAATGCGGCCCCTGAGCCAAAAAGTTTGCCCACCCCTGTTCTAGACATACATAAAATAGCATATTATTATAGCTAAAAGTTTTGATTTATAAGCAAAGGTACACAAGAGTAGAAACTTTTCCTATGTTTGTACTGTGTTTATAAGCACATAACACATAAAATAACCAACTATTACTACTACAGTATGTGTGTTGAGATGGCATGCTGATTAAATGTACAAATAATTGTCAAGTTACAACCATTTCATTTAACAATTGTTTGACAGCACTAAAAATGTGACTTACAACTGGTCTTTGCACTCATGATGCTGTTACACCCTTGAGGTCTTGTCATCAAAATTTGGTATCTGGTAACCAACCTACATGTAGCATCACATGACTGCCATTTGCCCACTTCCCAGAGGGTCTTCTGACAAGCAAAGTCAATACAGAAACTGGATTTGATTTAACAACCATGAGGTCCATTTAATGACCATGGCAAAAAAGGTAGTAAAATTGGGTGTAATTTATAATGGCATCATTTAGCAACAGATGTTGTGGTGAAAGTTATAGTTGTAAGTTGAGGAATATTTAAATGTGGAATGATGTCACCAAGTTGCCTTATAGAATTGGAAGCTAGAGGGAAAAATAGTGAATTCAAAAGAGTGTTTGATGTTGTGGACTTCCAATTTCAAATCTATCTTTCCAAAATGTCTTCTAGGAAATTATGGTTCTGTTATTTTCAGTAACAATTAAGGCAGTCATTTCATGAGACCAGCTATGACTCTTTCAAAATTACCACATCCATATCTGTTTAAATTCTTAATTTCTGGCAAATTGGCTAAACTGGAGCTTATTAAAATGTGTTTCTTAAACAATTTAAATAATAGAACTATTGTAAAATGTTTAAAATTTGGCCCATCTTAAGTTTTAGATACCCTGATGTTAACAAAGTGTTTCAAAGCAGAGCAGTTAGAAACTGAAAGATCCCAAAATGATTTGAAAGGAAAACTGTTGCTTTCAGCTAAATAACAACCTAATGAAATAAATGCTTTGCATTTGACTTAATTACAAAGCAATTAATATTAAGACAACTCAATGGAGTAATTGTTAATTTTAAAGATAACACAAGAATTACCATTATGTTTCTGGAGAAAGCCAATGACTTTTTCAAGAACTGTAGTTTTGTCCATTTTACATGTATTTCCTGGAAGCATTGAGCTGAGCTCCTTAATGAGAACATTGAACTGGTCACGTCTCTTCTTTTCAGACTTATTACGTGAAGCCCTATGAACAGAATGAAATTGTTAGTAGACACACAACATGGAATCACTCATGTGTATTTACTACTGCAATCTCTTCTTAAGAAAATTAATTCTTTACATTAGAATGAAACAAACTGAAAGACAACAAAGAGCTAAGAGAACAAAATTGTTTTGGCTATAAGTATACCCTAGTGTTGTAAATTCAAATTCCTAAAACTAATATATATGAAGGAAAGAATCCCGCATTTCTCACATTCTCATGTTCAAGGCAAAAATGCAAAAAAGAATGGCACAAAACAAAACAATTATGGCAATTCTACTACTTTTTAGTATTACCAGGTTTCTTCTCTTCTTGCTCTTTTTCTTCTAAAAAAAAAAACTATGTTAAACTTATAAATATATTTCCCAAAAAACCTGGCTATTTACCTCTTTGCCCTGTCTTTCTCATCCTCATCCATCAGATTGTCTGAACAGCGTTTTCTGTTGATAGAATTAAAAATAATTTTAATATGTAATTTCATTAGATTTCTTTTATACTTATGTTTCAAACAAAATCAATGTGCCATAACTTAATTTATTGTTACACTATATTTAAGTCAGTAGCTCTAGGAATCATCAATCAGTACTCTGGCTTTCTTATTTCAATCACATTACAACCTTTTCTGAACAATAATTTCCATCCATCCATCCATCCACCCATCCATCCACCCATCCATCCATCCATCCATCCATCCATCCATCCATCCATCCATCCATCCATCCATCCATCCATGGTTATGGAAGGATGATCCAGAAATATATTGATGCATATAGAATGCAACTTTTTCCCAAAGTACCAATACAAAAGCTACTTGCAAAATAGCATTACAGAAGTGACAACATGCAGTATGAGACCTGGGGGAGGAATCAGCTCCTGCATATTCAACATAAGATGCAAGTCCCTATAATGTTTATGGCCACATTTTGGAAGTGATTTGCCATTGCCTTCTTCCTACAAATCAGAGAGTTAGTGGCCTTAAATTACGCATTTAGCTTCAAGTTTAAGGTGAGACCAGAATTCATGCTCTTCCATTTTCCATCTCAGTGCCCTCAACCTCTACACCAAACTGGCTCTCCTATACAATTAAGACACCACAAAAAACATTAACATAGGTATAACTGTTTATTGGGATACTATGTTGTTTTCAAATAGATGAAAACAAGCAAATACATAAGATCTTACAATATCTAATAATTAACAATTTAGATATTCATAAATGGAAATTGGGGATTTGTCAACAATGCAAAAAAAACCCAAAGCACTCATTCATAATGCCTCAAGTCAGCTTCAAAATTTTCCTGGGCTCTTGGTTACATCCAAGCTAAATATGCCAGCAGAGATTCACAAAATGATTTCACTATTGCCATCCCAACAATCCAATATATATACTTATAGATAGTCCTCGACTTAAAAGTGACTTATGGCTGTTTTTCACACTTACAACTATTGCAGCATCCCCATGGTAATGTGGTCAAAATCTGGATGCTTGGCAACTGACTCATATTTACGGTTGCAGTGTCCTAGGAGGATGTTTTTCGACCGTCTGACAAGTAAAGCCACTGGGAAGCCAAATTCACTTAACAGCTGTGTTACAACTTAACAATTGCAGTGATTCACTTAACAGATGTGGCAAGAAAGGCCTTAAAATGGGGCAAAATTCATTTAACAACTGTCTCACTTAGCAACATGAATTTTGGGCTCAACTGTGGTCATAAATCAAGGACTACCTGTATTTGTAACAATCCAAGCCAAATATAGTTTATATTTCTTTCTATCTAAGCTAGCATTAAATATATATCAACTTATTTCTGCATCATCTGTTATAATTAATTTCAGCCACTGTGTATTTTAGTAACACATTTGTTTCCCAAGTGGTTGGTTTAACAATTTGTTTATCCCAGCCCTTGCCATGTAGTAGACTGCAATCCACATGGAACAAATGTTTCTGTATTACTTCTTACATTCCCAAGACTTCGTTCATGTGGCAAAGAAATATTACTTAACTAAACAAAACAACCAACCATGTTTATATTTCCCACTGAAACAGTTTAGGTACTACAGTTTTTTAAATATTAAGTGGCAATTATTATTCTCTGAATATTAGTTAGTAGTATATAAAGCAATTTATAATGTAGTACTTTCACAATCAGTGATACCAATGTATGACCTGGACAAACAAACAGATATTCTGATAAAAATCCTGTTTGTTATCCTTTTGCCAATGGCATTGGGAACTCTTAGAAGAAAGGAGTAATTAACTAGCCTTTTGATTAAAATCAAGTGTAGTAAATTTCCAAATTTGGATCTTTGTTGTCTGGTTCAAATATTAGATCTCTAGTTCAGAAAAGACTTGCCTGTTTTATATTACTTTATATATTTTTTTTTTTATTTATTTATTTATTTGATTTGCCAATTGTTTACAAGATAATAAGTATAAATGTATACATAGTTGTGAATACATGAAATGGGTACATATAAGAAAAATAAAAGAATAAGAGAAACAATAGGACAGGGACGGTAGGCACGTTGGTGCGCTTATGCACGCCCCCTACAGGCCTCTTAGGAAAGGGTGAGGTCAATAGTAGACAGTCTAAGGTTAAAGTTTTTGGGGTTTGGGGAAGAAACTACAGAGTCGGGTAGAGTATTCCAGACATTGACCACTCTATTGCTGAAGTCGTATTTCCTGCAATCAAGTTTGGTGCGGTTTACTTTGAGTTTGTATCTATTGTGTGCTCTTGTGTTGTTATGGTTGAAGCTGAAGTATTCATTGACAGGTAGGACATTGCAATGTATGATTTTGTATACCATGCTTAAATCAGACCGAAGACGGCGTAATTCAAGGTTTTCTAGTTCTAGAATTTCAAGTCTGGTGGCATAAGGTATTCTACAACTTGAGTAGAGGAGTGGAGAACTCTTCTTGTGAAATATTTCTGGACTTTCTCAATTGTGCTAATATCGAGATACCATAGGATTTTATTTTTAGGAGTAGTTTGTCGTGTACCACTGAATCAAAGGCTTTACAGAAGTCTATGTAGATTGCATCTATTGCTTTGCCCTTTTTTTTTTATTTCCAATTTTGTATAGCCTGCTGATTTTCTCAAGGACATCTACTTCTGTAACTTTATTTTTAATAATATTGTATATATTTGTTAGTTGCAGATGCAAAAATTCTATATTTTAAGAGAATTAGAGAATTCTATATTCTCTTACAAATAATTAAAATATAAATAAAGCTGTGAAGTCAGTTTTGTGGAAAATGGAATAGTTTTCTTATCTTCTACTTAAGCTTTTACCGAAAAGAGAGTAGCAAATATTATAAACTAATATGAATAAAGATATTTATCGGTACACCTCAAAGTATGCCTATCCCCATCTAGCAATGCCAAACAACCTTCTGAACACAAGAGAAAAAGTAGGTCAGTTGGGCAACACTGTTCTTCTGATGCAATTATAATGGCTGTTTTGCAGTCAACACTTCCTGAGTTCATTGCAGCAATGAAGAGACTATGAAGATTGTCTTAGATGATATAAAGGCTTTCATTAACACATGGTACAGGTTTAGCTTTTACACTAACACAAAAACAAGAGTAGCAGCTTGTGAAAAGGTTAAGAAATGGGTATAAAGCTTGATGAAAGCTCAGAATTTAAAGTATCTAGTATTCAGAAGGTAGATACATTTCATCTACCAAATTTCTCACTCATTATATTCATTTCCAAATAGCTATAGGAATATATACGAATATATAGGAATATATATAATCTATGATTTGAGATGTTTGATAAACAAGCATACAGACAAAGAACCAAGAACCTAATTTCACATGTATTGCAGAACATGGACATTCAAGAACATGCTATATCCAATACATACAACATTTTCCTCTTTAATTTTCATAAATTACAGGTAGTCTTCAAGTTATGACCACAGTTGGGACAAGACTTATTGATCCGCAATGTGGTTATTCAGTTGCACCTCCTTTTTTTGCTGCAGTAATTTATTCTTATTTGAGACAGACAGTTTAGAAAAATGAAAAATAAATGAACAAACAAACAAATAAATAAATATTTCACACCAAAGAACTTCCATGGGAAGTGTTTTTCACTAATACATTCCTACTACATCTTTTCTGGCATACGTAGCCAGAGAAATAATGATTTAGAAACATTGACCCAAAGACATTGGGTAACTTAATAAAATACAATTGATCGAGTTAAACTGCTCTGTCCATCCAGAATCCAGACATCACAATTTGGTGGCAAGCCACATTAGTAAAAATCAATAAATCTAAAACTAAATTATTTTAAATGAAATCCAGTGTTCCCCTAAAAAAGGTTAGAAACAAACAAAAGAGAAGAGATGTAATAAATACATAAACTACAGCAATAGGGATAGATACAATATATTACAATATGAGATCAGATAGAAATATTAAAATCAAAGCCAGCCATGAAGAAAATATTATACAGGTTAATCCACAACAGAATATTTGACAAGACATGCAATGTTAATTCTTCTGATACACTTTGAATAAAAGATGCCTTGCATACCACATAAGCTGTAACAATATGGTTTATCATTTCCAGGCATGATCTAATAGTTCAGAAATACATGTTTCCCACATAGCACTAAGATGGTAACATCTAATTGACACTGAAAAGGTTAAATAGGGTCAGAGCAAATTATAACTTGAGTAGGAAATAGCCATAAATCCCAGGGCTATAGATTAAATTGGGAATTTTAAAAAACATCATGGTAAAAGGTAATCAACAACCACCTCCAGATTGTAATCAGCAAGACTTCTTGATCTGTGTGTTTTTCTCTGGAATGAGAAAGAATAGACTTTGCTTTATTCTATAGAACAGGGGTCTCCAACCTTAGCAACTTTAAGTCTGGAGGACTTCAACTCCCAGAATTCCCCAGCCAGCAAAGCTGGCTGGGGGATTCTGGCAGTTGAAGTCCTCCAGGCTTAAAGTTGTCAAGGTTGGAGACCCCTGCTATAGAATATCTTTTCAGGTATGTGAAAAAAACTTCAAAATGCTTCTCTAAGGATAAAGTGTTTTTAAACATATTTCTTAAATTATAAGAGTTTTATGAAGAGATACAGAGATTATAAAACGATAAAAATAAAATGTTTAGACAGATTATAGATATAGACCAAACTACACAGAATGCAAAGACTGTACAGTCTGAAAAAGGAAAGAGATTTGTTTTTAAACATTTTTATTTTTAAATTGGAGAGGACCACTTTCTGCACCATGGCAGCAAAATTTGGATTCTTTGCTCAATACTTAGGACGATGCTATACTGCTATTTCTACATTAAAAGAGGTACTAGAGGAATATTTCAAAACCTTACTGTAATGAATCTCCTGAATGCATCGAACTAAAATTTGGCATGCTATATATGTACTATAAATGGTATACCATCCCAGCTACTTTCACTCCACTTTGTCAAAAATGAATCATCTGCAGGTCTAGAGATGTTCATAGGAGTGTCAACAATATTAAAAAAAAAATGGCAAGCATGCCCAAGCAATCAAAGCATTATTCCCTTATGACCAAAAAGATAGGAGCAACGTAAGGTGTTGGGGGCCAAACCTTTCTCCAGATCATGCTGAAGGAATCTAAGAACCTCTGCCAACTGGGCTAAAGCGGGAGAGAGAGACCCTCCCAAAGGCACCATCGGGAAGAGCCTTCCAGGTGGCATCATAGATGCACCTTGTGAGAGGTTTGCGAGATGCCAGGATAGTGATGATGACCCTTTCAGGAAGATCAGCCACCTCTAGCCGCTGCCGCTCAAGTGCCACATGGTCAGCTTGAGCCACTGGGGCTCCGGGTGGAGCAGAATCCCCTGATGAAGGGAGATTAGATGGGCTGGGATCCTCCAAGGAGAAGCCACCGACAGGTTGATCAGGTCCACAAACCAGGGCGTCCTTGGCCAATAGGATACCAGGAGGAGGAGCTCTGCTCGTTCCTCCAACATCTTCTGAATTACTGCCGGAATGATGGGAGCGGGGGAAAGGCATAGAGGAGACTTTTGGGCCATCCGCACCGAAGGGCATTGGTCCCCTCCACTCCCTGGCAAGGAAACCTGGTGAAGAATCTGGGTGACTGGGCAATTTGAGGAGTGGAGAAGATCCACCTCCGGCGTTCCGAATCTGAGGGAAAGGTCCCTGAATAGAGAAGGAGGAATAGACCATTCTGCCTGGTCGACTAGGCTCCTGCTGAGCCAGTCAGCCTGGGAGTTGTTGATCCCGGAGAAGTGGTCCGCCGAGATCGACAACAGGTGTTGCTCTGCCCATAACCCCAATCGTAGAGCCTCTCCCATGAGGGCTCTGGACTCATCTCCCCCCATCGGTTGACATGAGCCATGGCAGCCATGTTGTCCATAAGGACTAGAACATGAGAGCCGGTCACTGAGTGCCTGAAATGCTTGAGAGCTAGAAAAATGGCTCTAAGCTCTTGCCAATTTATGGGAAGGGCCTGCTCTGACCTGGACCAAGGTCCTGAGCTATCTGGCCCTGCATATGGGAACCCCAACCCAGGAGGCTGGCATCGGTGGTTATCACTAGCCTGTCTGGGTCCCTGAAAAGGAGTCCCTTCCAGATTAACGGGGAACACCACCAATTGAGAGATCTCCGGATTTGTGGAGGAAGCGGGACCTTGATGGATGAGTGGCTGGTTCCTGCTCGTTGGTAGGGAAGCAGGAACCATTGGAGTGGACAGGAGTGGAAAAATCTGTGGCTCTGGAGATATGACAGGGTAATTTGCAGATCCTGATGGGCTGCATGGATGAAGGAGGACAGAATCAAAATGTTGTCCAATTAGCATTGGATCCTCACTGGAACAGAAAGCAGAGATCCCATCAATGCTGCCAGAACCTTCGTGAAGACCCTTGAAGCCGATGAGAGGCCGAAGGGAAGTGCTCGATACTGGTAATGGGTATTCTGATAACAGAAACGGAAAAACTGGCGATGATGAGGCCCAATGGGGATGTGGAGGTAAGCCTCCATGAGATCAGTGGAAGAGAGGAGATCGCCCTCCCGAATGCTCTCTAAAATAGAATGCAGAGTCTGCATTTTAAATAGCCTGTATTTTACAAATTGGTTGAGAAATTTTAGATCCAGGATGGTTCGCTACACCCCCTGAGGCTTTGGGAACGATGAAAGGCAAGAATAAAGCCCACGTCCCCATTGAGAGGGGGGAACAGTTTTGAATAGCTCGGATTTCAAGAAGGAGTTGAATGGCCTGATTCATGAGGTCTTGCCTTGAAATGTCCCAAGAGACAGGACAGATCAATTGGGGGGGGGGGTGCATTAGGAAGTCCAATTGTAATCCTGACCTAATAGTGCTGAGCACACAGGCATCCGCCGTTGACTCCTCCCATTTGGAGGCAAAGAAGGCTAGGTGACCTCCGATGGGTGGGGAGAACGAGGGATTACTTAGAGCGACGGCAGGAACAACCCCCACCCTCCCGAAAGGGCTGTTTACCAGTATAAGGAGCTGGGCGATAGTCGGCTCTCTTCCCAGAGGAAGAGAGAATTTTATGTTTATCTCTGGTTTCAATGAGATAAGGTTCCAGAGCTTATCGCCCACGAATGGAACTGAAATCAGCTTCCATTTATGGCGTGACTCCGCCTGCCAATTTCTGAACCATAACAGTCTTCTTGCTGCGACTGAAGATGCCATGGCCCTAGATGCAAATTTTGCGGAATTGAGAGTGGCATCTGCAGTGAATTCCGCCGCTGCAATAATCTTGGGGTCTCTTCCAGGGGCTGGCTTTTATATCTTAGTACAGACTCAGCTAAATTACATCATAGGAAGGAGTCAACCCACCCTGGGCTCTCGATGCAGCATGGAGGAGAAGGGCAGGATCTGGAAGGGAGGAAAAGAACTTACAGCAAAATCTCAACAAGACTTCCAAAAGATACATTTTAACTGAAATATCGCAACAAAAACCTCAGGAAGAGAAAGTGGAAAAAGAAATAAGAAGAAATAACTTGGGACTATTTGGATTACTTGATGATTTCTGGATTTTTGGTTATTGTATTTGAATGACTAAAATCAATTGGGTGGTTGTTTAAAACTGTTTAAAATGGCTCCACTTTTAGAAGAACTGGAAATGGAACTTAAAAAGTACAAAGAAGATGCACAAGAAGGGAGAGGTTCTTTCGGCTTCGTATTTCAGTTTTTAGAAATGGAGATTTGGAATTATGAGAAACAACAAGAAATGCCTGCAGAACAAGAAGATTGCGATAAAGAAGAAGCCATCTTTAAAGAAAAAGTAATCTTAGGTGGAGAAAAAAAGGAAAGGGGGGAAAGAGAATGGAAAGTTTAAGATTGGGATAAACAACTCCAAAAAAAAAAAAATAGTGAAAAATAAGTATAAAATCAGAAAGCAACCGAAGAGGGAAATGCAGAAGAGAGAATTAGAAGTAGAGCGACAAGGGGGTAAAAAGGGGAAGGAGAAGATGAGAGGGAAGAAAGAAAGGAAAAGAAGTTATAAAGGACAGAAACAAAATATAGAGAAACAGGGCCTATTTAGAGATAATGGGTGAAAATTTAATGGAAAAAGGGATTCTGCAAAGGTACATAAGATAGTATTGTTATATTAGAAACAAAAATAATTTTAGAAAATATGAAACAATGTATGATTAAAATTTTTGATAAAATAGCTATCATAATTCAGTGGAATGCTTGTCAATAAATAAATGTAACAAAATGAATATTTAATGATTTACAAAACATATGTGAAGAAAAATAAGGGAAAAATTAATTATGGAGATTATATGTGTCTTTAAGGAAGTATGATATTTAATTGAAAAGAAGTGTTAAAGATGTTAAGATTTTAATGATTATTAATGATAGAACTGAATTGGAATGGAATGAGGGTTTATAATTACATATATTTATAATCTTTTTTTTAAAGAATATAGTGTGTATTATAAGAATGTACCAAGCAGAATTCGATTGGAAGTTATGTATTATGTATTATATTGAAGGTCATAACCTTAAGGTATATATTGAAGTTTAAATAAGAGTTGAATGGATGTAATTAAAAGATATAAAGGTGTCATATTCCAATTAGTAACTACAGGAGAAAATTTGTTTAATGAGAAAAGATAATATGAAATTGAAACAGAACAGACAAAAGTATAAATATAATTATTTGAATTGAGATGAGATAATCAAAATAAAATTGAGAAAATTAAAAGAGGGGGAAAACTATATAGAAAATGTAGAATAGTATAAGATATGGAATAGAACACAAAAAGGAACATGAAATTGAGTTTTGTGTCTGTATAAAGAAGTTCAACCCAGGACCATGCTATTTTCAAAAAAGATGTTTTGTATGTGTGAAAACCCAAATAAAACTTTATTAAAAAAAACAATTAACGCAATGGGTGTCACTGCAGGATTGTTGCACACTGGCCTTTTTTCTGGTCTCCCAGGAAGATAATGGAGTCGGAATAATTTTGTCTCTCATCTAATATCCTGCTTCTGATAGCCTGTATTCAGCAATAATCATTTGACAGGAAATATTATTTGAAAATATTTTTTCAAATCACCAGAAAAATCACATTTAAAAGATCACAATTAGAAATATTACAAATTAATCACATATACACCAAGCAACACCTTCCCATAATCTAGATTTCTGAATTGCTTAGGCAGCAGCAGCAATCAATTCCGTCCAGGGTGGACAAAGATTGTAGGCAAAAATCTCTCTTCCTAAACAAAAAACTGTGTGTTCACTGACTGAAATCACTGATAAACAGGAAAACCTTTTTTTACAGAAGTCAAATAATAATTATGTATTTTTCTTCATATCTTGCTTCCAGAAAGCATAGCACAGTAAGGATATTTTCCCACTTCAGCTTTGACCAATGTATTACCATGACAACAATACAATGACTGAAGTTGTAGCTACTGTATTACACTTTTTAAAAAATGAACTCATCTTCTTCAAAAAGCTTCCAATGTTCTAAACAGAAGACTATTTAGTTTGCAATAGTAATTGCTAAGTAATTAATATTTTGTTTTATTGTTTATAATTGACCAGTCAAAGTGGCAGAAAATTACAGTACAGTGAACAATAGAACAAATAAAATATATAGGAAATAATCAAAAGAGAAGTGTGAGGTCCATGAAATATTCAAAACATGTCACCCGGCTGTGACCTATAATTAAAACTGTTGCAGAGTTGCTTATTACAAATGGTATATTTAAAAAAGTCCATAAAACAAATAAAACAAATGTAATAAAATGTAACAAAATAAAATTATAGATATTTTATATTACAGAAGGAACAAAACGGAACATTTAACAGTCTAACTAGAGCCCTGGATTTGGCAGAGGTTCTCATGTGTCAAATACTGAGATTAATTTTTTGTAGCTGCAACACAAAATCTAGCTATTGAATGCATAACATTAATCTAATAAAGGATTTCTCAAAGTATAGCCAAAGGTCCTTCGCACCGGTCCACAAAATCTAAATTATTTGCCAGCGTATTTTGAAAAGTAATTCAATACAGGTAGCTCTGGACTTATGGCCAACATTGGGCCCAGAATTTCCATTGCTAAGCAAGGCAATTGTTAAGTGAGTTACACCTGATTTTATGTCCTTTTTTGCCACGGTTTTTAAGAAATCACTGCAGTTGTTAAGTGAATCATGCAGGTGGCTTCTCCCCTGATTTTTGCTTGTTAGAAGCTGGCTGGGAAGGTTTCAAATGGTGAACACATGCTGCAACCATCATAAATAATTGCTGGTTGCCAAACACTTGTATTTTGATCATGTGACTGTGGGGATGCTATGACAGTTGTAAGTGCGAGGAATGATTGTAGGTTAGACTACATTTAGGTTAGACGAACTAGATCAGGGCTGTCAAACTCATGGCCCACAGGTGTTCTGATCCAAACTCTGCTCCAAGGAAACAAACACGAAACAGAGGTAACAGCAAAAACTTTTAATTATTCTTTACGAATTCCGTTCCCTCATAGTTAAAAGACTGTTTCAAACTAATTATCTCTGATAAAAACAAACCTTGCCAAGGTTGTGCAAGTCTGCCAAGAATACTAGATAACGTTACTAAGAAATTTTTCAAACACAAAGAGTCTCCAAACACCAGCCAATTTACTCTCAACGTCCAGAAGGCTTGAGTGCAAAAACTTCTTTGCTTCCCGCAAAGAACTCAGATTTCTCAGCTAGCTTTTATCTCTTAAGGGAGGGGCCATACTTTGCAGCCTTTCTCCTGAGTCGCCCGTGCTGCTGCAGCTGCTCTTTCTTTTGAGCAGCCCTGCACGCACACGCACTGGGTACAGACTCCTTGGGAACCTCTTCATCACTGCTGCCAGCCTCCACAATCTCCAAAGGCAGCATTCCACTCCCTGATGGTCCTGGCCCCATCCCTGCATCACACACAGGCCCCTCATCTGAGTCCTCGCACTCCGAGACTTCAGCCGTCTGCACTTGCTGCCGGAGAACCACAACAACGGGCCAGGTGTGTCATGTATTGGCCACTACCATGCCTGGTTTAGTGAAGAGGGAAAAAGTCACAATAACGTCACGTGTCGGCACTGTGGCAACGTGAGTTTCACACCCCTGAAATAGACTGTGTTGTTCCTCCGAGTCATATAGTATATGAGGGTATGTAGGTATATGCATAATTTTGTATTTATTTATTTTGTCATATTTATGTAGTGTATATTGGAGGTGGTGACCCTTTGAGAGCTGTATTCAACAGCATATTTTAATATATGCTGATTAGTGTACAATTAAAGTAATAATAAAGTTATTCTAAGTCAGAGGTGTCAAACTCGAGTCGTCACAGCATCGTCACATGATGTATCACAACTTTTTCTCTTTGCTAAACCGGGCGTGGCTGTGGCCAGCATGTGACACATATGGCCCGTGGGCTGCGAGTTTGACAGCCCTGGTCTAAGTCAATTGCTGGAGAGTTACAGGGGCAGAGACTTTTCAAATAAAGGATCTCATAGTATCTATCCTAAATAAATACGAGGGAATAACTCTTTGACTCCACTTGAGATAAATAACAATGTGCTTCTCATCTCCCAAATGCATGAAAGGTTATGTCTAAATATTAAAAGTCTGGTTATATATTTTGTGATCACTGATTGACTAATTATACTCTTTTACTTTCCTAGTAAGGGTTATAGCTTTTGGTTTTTTTGTAATTAATTAGCTAACAGTATCTAGTTTTCACAGTAGTGTGCGAGTTCTTTTAAGACTCTTCTCAGCCCTATGACTGAGCAAAGACGATGACTGTATCATCAGCCTCAAGAAAGATTGGAACATGTCTCTTGGCCAATGGATGAACCCACATTAAGATATGAAATCACTGAATTTATATAAAAATTAAAAAGTAGTGGGACTAGAGAAAAAAAATCAATTAATGATCTTCACACTGCATCTAACTCCCGGCTGATATTATTGTAAAAAAAAAAATGATTAGATAAAAGAAGTTTTATGTCGACAGTGGTAGTCAACAATTTCTTCCATAGAATTTCTCTGAAACTAGAATCAGAAGCCGATTTGAAATATTAAAAGTATGAGTAATTAATACCATTCAGGTCTCACTATTTCTGTGGACTGATAAGAAATGTTAGAATTAAATTCTTTTGACACAAAGCTGGTGATCAAACAAGGAAGTCTTATTTGTCTCATTCTTTTTCAAACTTTTTTTCACTGCAAATCACTTTTATTTATTTTTCTTACTGTACATTTTTCAGCCTGGAGGTCCCATGATGAAATTGGGCACTGGAAGTTGAATGCAGAAGCTTATAAAGTTCATTCAGATAAAAATAATAATAATAAATGCAATCCAAATGACTATATAACACAGAGATGTCAAACTCAAAGCCCAGGGCCCAAATTCGGGCCTGTGGGGTGCTTAGATCTGGCTTGCAGGATGCCCTGGAAACAGAGGACTGGCCTGCGGTGCATTTGCATTCTGCCGGCAAAAATGGAGCTCGGGAGGACCACTGTTTTTGCTGACAGAGGGTTGCAGGAGGCCGTTGCAGCCAAAAACGGAGCTCGGGAGCCTGTTTTTGCTGGCAGAGCACGTGGGCCACCACAGGCACCCTGACATGACCCCAAAAGGTACTTTCAACCCAGATTCAAAGTACTAACAGCCACACACGCACCCAAAGTCATATGATTGCATTTTCAGCATTCAGACCACATTTACAACCATTGGAAGAATCCTGTGTTCACGTAACCACAATTTACAATGTTTTTTTTGCTGGAAAACCAGCATTTATTTCTGATTTCTGGCAAAAAAAAAACACCAATTGTGGAGAATGGATTTGCTTTAAAACTGCCGTGTTCATTTAACAATTGCTGCAAAAAAAGGAACATAAAATGGGGTTGGTCATATGATGGCCCACTTAATGACTGGCATGACTTATGACTACAATTCTGAGGTCAATTACAGTTGTAAGTTGAGGATTACCTGTGTAGGAGATAGAAATAAGGCAATGTGATCAGTTAAGCCTAAAATCACAAAGGCCTGAAACACCAAGTCATGTACCTTTTTTCCATCAAAGAATAGTCCACAGGCAACATTCTGGCATTTTCAGTTCTATCTAGAAGTGAGTACCAAGATAAAATTCAACAGCCATTATGTGTATTAGTGATTTTAAGCAACTTGTATTACATGAGATATAAATGGGTGGAAAAATTATAGTTGACTGATACAGCAAATGTTTGAATGTAAAATGTTTTAGAGACAAAGGGGCATAGTCTCGAGGCAGTTTATCTTGAAATATAGGATAGAAAAGAAATGTTGACTAGGAAGTTGCTTCACAACAGTGTAAGTATAAGTGAGTTAGATGGATCAATAATTTCACTGTGTACAAGGCAGCATCCACGTTCCTAGCATAATAGCTGTTGTTTTGTACTGGTTGCACATTATATAGCTCTTCATATAAGCACACCATTACAATGTGGATCCCAAAGGGGTGGATTTTAGGAATCATACCAATTGCATGAATACTAAGAGAGTCATAATCTACCCATTGTGGAAGGTGCTCTGAAGTAAGTAAACATCTTTAATAATGTACCTTATCATTGAAAACAATCATGTGAAATTACTTCCCTCTATTTCCTGTTTTGAACAACAGCTTTTCTTTCTCATTTAAAAAGGAAAATCAACACACAAATAGAGACTGGACATACATGAATATTCTTTCTCATTATGTTGTATGTTAGCTGAAGTAGCTTATGAAACTGCAATTAGTGTCCACACAATTGGCTTTTGTTAAATGTTTATTAAAATGATCCCATAAACTTCACCTGTCTTCTATGATTACCAATTTTTTTCCTGAGTAATAATTATTAACAGTGGTCATCTGTATACACATGGGTGTGTTTCTCTTCTTTATTCCTGAAATTCCAGAATTTCAGACCTATAAAGATTCCCAGTTGCCATTTCCTATCTGAACCTTATTATCATGTTACTTTTCTGTGTTTTAAGATAATGAAAAGAAGCCTTCTGAATATACAACAGTATTGTATAGCTCTTTAATAACAATGAAATAAACCCTTATTTCCATCGAGATATTTTTCCATTGAGATCAGCTAAAGCAGATTAATATGCAAAGGACATTAATTAATTTGTCCTAAGTTATTAATGAGTCAAACACTTTGAGTACACAAGAAATGTTATTTGTTAAAACAAATAAATAATGTTTACGTCGTTGCTATTAAATCTCTCACACTGGACATGCACACAGCTTCCGAAAAAGTTCCCTTCTGTTTAGAAACCAAGTATAGTTACAACAAACTTACAACAGTTTGTTTAATGACTGTTCAAAGTTACAGTCACTGAAAAAAGGGACTTATGACCATTTTCCACATTTACGACCAGCATCCCTGTGGTCACATGATCATAATTCAGATGTTTGGAAACTGACTCATATTTTATGACAGTTGCAGCATCCCGGAGTCGTGTTATAATCATTTGCAAGCAAAGTCAATGGGGAAGCCAGGTTCGCTTAACAACCTTGTTACTAACTTAACAACTGTGGCAAGAAAAGTCATAAAATGGGGCAAAACTCGTTTAAAAAATGTCCCACTTAGCAACATAAATTTTGGACTCAATTGTGATCGTAACTCGAGGACTACTTGTATATAGAGGTGAATCATGGAGCTAGTTAAAAAGTTAAAAATAAAACTTATTTTTAAAGTTAAAAAAATATTTTTATTTTATAATAAAAAGAAAAATAAGAAAATAAGTAAAATAAGAATAAAATGAAAAAGTTACTTTCAAATTTTGAAAAATTGCATGTATGTGAAATATCAGATATATGAGACAATTGCAACTTTGGAGTTTGTACTAATGTTCCAGGTCTTTCCAAAATCCATCTCTGCCTAAATACATGATTCCCATTAATGTATGTATGAGCTAATAAGTAAAATACGAAGATGTTGTGTAGATGTTTCATCATGTACAGAATTAGATTAATATCCCAACTTTCCTTCAGGAGCTTGAAGCATCTTATTGGAGTTTCCTTCCATAATAGCAATCCTGTGGGTGAACTGAGATACAATGATTGATCTACAGAAGTGCCTACTTTAAATAAAATCTGTCTAGAAGCTGACATTAATATTGTAAATGGAATAAAGAAACAGTCAGCTTCTGAAAACTGATTGAAATAATCTGAGCTGCTTCACCTCAATGTTATCCTTTTGAGGTTGGCTCTAAGAAACTATTTGAAAAATATTAATCTATAAGCTTAAAGAATGATAACAAATAATATATTAGTTATAATATATGAAGAAATAATATAATTCTTGTGTGTTCCATTAATAATATGCAATCATGCAGAATGTAGATGTGTAGTTGGGTCTTCAAAAACTTTTTATATTGGTCCTTCTATGCTTCAGGATCAATATTTTGATTCATTGCAACCCGGCATGTTTTTTCTGATTAGAAAAATAAATAAACAAAAAATATCTATACAGAACTTGAACTGATTTACAGAGAAAAAACATTCAAGCTACTTTCTGTCCCTAAAAATGAAATAAAGGTAATTTCCTTTGAAATTGACAAATGAATATTCTAGTGCTGAGTTGTTAGACTGAGTTAAATGCAGATCAAAACTTGAAAAACTTGAAATAAGAAACTTTCCAGGCCTTTAACATTACAGAAATATTAAATGGTAAGTGTACATTTTGTACACAGTGAGCCAGATGTTTAGACTAGATGTGGCATTTTTATCCACCTATTGAGTCCTGGTAAAATTTTCATTACAGTATGTAGGCTGTTCCAAGTAAAGCTATCACTTGCAATTGACTGATGGTAATTTTATCAATGCCAATGATGTTTAAATGGAGTTGCAGATGATTGCACCCAAGGTACCAGGGTGGGCTGCTACCGGTTCGCACAGGTTCAAGTAAACCGGTTGTTAATTTTATGGCCAGTTCGGTGAACTGGCAAATCCCACCCCTGGCTGGCCCTGCCCACCCTGCCCCTCCCCTCCCCACGTGGCCTGTTTTGGATCGCAAGTAAGTGCATGGTTGGTGCGGAGGCTCGGGGATGGTGAAAAACAGGCCTCCCGGAAGTTCTGGAATGCTAGAGAGTCTCTGGAGCCTGGGGAGAGTGAAATCAATCTCCTGGAGGCTTGAGGAAAACCTCCGGACCCAGCGAGAGAGAAAAACAGGCCTCCTGGAAGTTCCAGAAGACCGGAAACGGGCCCGTTTCTGGTCTCCAGAGAGCCTCCAAACCCCAGGGAGGGCAAAGAAAACCCCCAGAGCCCAAGGAGGGTGAAAAACGGGTCTCCCAGAGCCTCCGGAGCCCCGGGAGAGCAAACACATCACCCGCGGCCCATTTTCACTCCCAGGTTGGTGCAGGAGGCCAACTAGGCCATGCCCACCATGGCCACACCCACCCAGTAACCGGGCAGAGAACCGGTTGTTGAATTATTTGAAGCACACTCTACAAGGCACCTATTACTATTGGTACTATCTTTGCTTTATTTTGCCAGAGTTGTTATATTTTTATATGCAGCTTTTTGTATTTTGTGATTTTCCCCCCCAATATTTTCTCTTCTATTCTGCATCTCCAGGTATTGCCATGTCCTCTGTTCAGAAAGTTTTGTTTTTCTTATTGACAATTGTTTTGGGTGTTACGTGGCAGTTGTTTCTTTTAATTATAAATTCCCAGAGTATTTCATTTTCTGTTATTTTGTCTGTTTTTGCATTCCAACAGTTCTTGTTTACAGGCAAATGCATTTTTCAAATGCACTGGGGGATTTGTAATTAAACCATCTTCAAAGTGGGCACTATTTGTTTCAGATTTATATTCCAAAATTACAGTTAAGTCCTTTATATTGTTAACTATTTGTGCAGTAGCCTTAGTGGTTTGATAACATTCTGCACTTGGTTGCATCTCTGGATTACTCATCTTCTTTCAATCACTTGAGTAATTTGTTTGTCTTGATCCTCTTTCATATGACATCTTTGGAATATAATTGATTTATAAAGTGAACTATTGTTTTTAAATACTCCTCCAAAATAATTTTTGCAATATCTGTTTGGCTTAGATGTCTTTGATGTTGCTTCATCTTCTTCTGTTCTTTTGCTCCCTATTGTGGTCAAAGAATAAATCTTTTTTGTAGATCAGCTGGTATCTCTTGGCCAATCAGAATCCATTAAAATTGGAAGATTTCAGCCAGCTACAACAAACAATACTAAACTGCAAGTTATAATTTACAATCTCAAATAGAGGTGGCAAATTAATGAAAATAACAAAACAAAACCATAACTTTTTAAATCTTTACATTTTCCCATCAACATTGAAAATACTCCACAGTTCTTTATTTTAGCTCACCTCCAGCAATCCTCTTCCTCTTCATTCAATAATAACAATGTCCCCAAATAGTGCAGGTCTTCAAAAGGAGTAACAGGCTATGACTGAAAAGAATCTCTTTTATCTAAGTAAAGATAATAATTAAATAAAGTATTTGAGTAGTGAAAGCCATGACCTACTGTCCATTTAAAAAGTAAATTCCAAAATGGCTGCTTTTTCAACAACAAAATGAATGGTCAACTCACCCAGCTACTTTGGAGCACTGCCCCAGAGTCTCCTTGCAGATCAACACTGTAAGGAGGATATTGAAGGATTATTCCATGACTCCCCCTAATCCATGAGTCATATAAACTCAGTTTGTAAATTCAAAAAGTTTAAATCTGGAAAGAGCTTTTTGAACTGGTCAGTCTGGAAATGGACTGGAAGTCCAAGCAAATAGCAATAGCACTTAGACTTATATACTGCTTTATAGTGCTTTACAGCCATCTCTAAGCAGTTACAGAGTCAGCATATTGCCCCCAACAATTCCAAAGCACCATTGTTGCTCATTGTCATTGTATTGCTTGTAGTCAGACTGTGCAGTTATTACTATGATTATGGTTTATTGCACAGTCAGTGAAATATTTATCTTGGGTTTGGCATTTTATTCACCTATTGACACCTTCTCGAAAATCTGCAATAAACAAATATTGTTGTTTGATGGTATTAAAGGTATTACCACAAGATGTAATATGTTCCAAGTAAAGCTGTATTTTGTAATTGATCGGTGTTGATTTACTATTACATAAACAAAATTGTGAAATCACAGCTGCTAGTTTTTTAATTGCTGTTGGCCTTCATACACATCAAGTTCTTGCCAAGAAAGTCGGATATCATAACGTATCAACATATATGTGCAGAATTAAAGTGTGGCCATTTGTAATTCACACACACACACACACACACACACACACACACACACACACATTGTCAATGTGCATATTTTCTAAGTACTATTCAATATTTTTTGTTATGGCACCCAATGTGTTGATAACCACTGGGACCACCACATCTGGTTTATGCCATACTCTTTCAATTGTGATTTTCAGATCTTGACATTTTATGATCTTCTTCAATTATTTCTATTCTATTCTACTATTTCCTGGTATTGCCACATATTCTACCCATACTTTCCTCTTTTCAACTTTTCAACAAAAACTGTAATGTACAGTTAAATTCACAATCAGAACTGGTAGAAACTTAATAATCCAAATCCAAACCTAAAAATTATTGAGGTAGCATCTAAGAATATAGACAGGTCCAAGCAGGATAGATTTTTTGTAAAATTAGGATGTTCAGGTGTGATAAATTCAATATTTCCAGATATTGAGGAAATTTTTTAAATATTGCTTTGAGGGCTCCAATCTCAATTGCTATACAATGGAACTATATTTTCATAAATATTCAGCTTCAATCTGCGAGTTCCATTATTTTGAACTTTTTTCCAGTTTTTTTCCTCAATCCTAGTATCACCCAATAGAGCAACAACAATTAACCAGACTTTGTTTTCAATGACTCTTATACCCAACTACCTCAATCCCAACTGCTGCCGGACTTAAATGCAAACTACTCAATGCAAGAAGCCTCGTGAATAAAATACCTGAATTTCTCATCCTCTTAAATATGGCTAACTTCGACATTATATTTGTCTGTGAAACATGGCTCAATGCATCTCTCCCGACTCCATTACCACAGTAAGAGACTATCATGTTTACCGATCAGATCGTGAAAATCGTCGAGGAGGTGGTGTTGCTATATTCTATAAAAAATCCTTACATCTAAAAAATATCCAAGTTACCCAGGAGCTTGCCCTTCCTGAAACCATCATCTGTGAACTATCCTTAAATATCACAATTCGATTCTTACTATGTTACAGAGCACCTGATTATGACATCGAACATGTAAACAAGCTAAATACACTACTAACATGGGCTACATCCTGCCCATACCCTTTTTATCTTTCTTGGAGATTTCAATCTACCTCATATTGACTGGACCCTAAATAATTGTACAACTGAAATCATACACACAACCTTCTACAATGCTATTACAAATCTAGGTCTTGAACAACTAGTAACCAACAACACTAGACTGAACAACTGCCTCGATCTCATCTTCTGCAATAGTTTGAATTTAATTTACGAATACAAACCAAAGAACCCTTTTCCAGTAGTGACCACAATATGATTGACTTTTGCCTCAACATACGTCCACACAAAAATCACCACAATGATGTCATCCCTAGTTGTAACTTCAAAAAGGCAACTATGATCTTATAGATAACGATCTCTCATCCCTCGATTGGCAATCTCTATTCACTGGATGCAATACTGTTGAAGACCATTACAACATATTTTTACTTGAAGTCAAAAGAGTCATCAAACTATATGTTCCAACAACAACTCCAAAAACAAAACAAAAAAGCAGATTACCCATATCAATAAGGAAACTTCAATCCAAAAAGAGATCACTCTGGCGGAAAAACAAATCTGGTCACGTTGCTAATTTCAAAAACCCGATACAAAAATTTATGCCACCAGATAAAGACCGAATGCACCAATTACCACATTAAACAAGAGGAAAACCTTCTAAGCACCAATTCCACCTGTGCTTTTTACAATTTTGTAAACAACAAACTAAAAGACTCAAGGTCCATCCCTCCTTGATAGGACCTGATGGTAAAGACTGCAGCGACGACACCATTAAAGCCAACATCTTTAACACATTCTTCGGCTCAGTGTTTGTAAACAGTAATGGATCATGCCCAATGTTTCCTAGCCGTACCACAGATAACAATAATGATCTAATACATATCGATTTTACAGTAGACAACGTTGAAAAAGCACTACGCAACCTAAAACCATCTCTATCTATTGGACCGGATGGAATATGTGCCTACTTCTTAAGAAAACTATCCACTGCCATAGCCAAACCTCTAAGCATAATCTTTGAAAAATCTTTCAGAACCAGCTCCTTGCCCAACCTATGGTTACAAGCCACAGTCATCCCCATCTTCAAAAAGGGAGACCCAAGCCTAGTTGAAAATTACAGACCAATCTCCTTATGCTGCGTCACCTGTAAAGTCATGGAATCAATTATTAACCAATCCATCATCCTCCATTTAGAGACAAACAACCTACTCTCCAATAAACAATTTGGTTTCAGAAAAAAACTATCCTGTAATCTGCAACTCTTACACTGCAAAAACATATGGACTACACAACTCGACCAGGGCAAAGCAATAGACGCAATCTACATAGACTTCTGCAAAGCCTTTGATTCAGTGGTACACGACAAACTACTCCTAAAAATAAAATCTTATGGTATCTCTGGACAACTGAATAACTGGATAGAAGCATTCCTGTCAAACAGACAACAAATGGTCAAAATTGGGAACGCCCTATCAAATCCAGTACCTGTCAATAGTGGTGTTCCCCAAGGCAGTGTTCTAGGACCAACTCTCTTCATAATCTACATAAACGACCTTTGTGATCATATCAAGAGCAATTGCGTTCTCTTCGCTGATGATGTAAAGCTGTTCAATACCACAGACAATACTACTACCCTACAAAAGATCTAGACTATGTATCTGAATGGTCTAACATATGGCAACTCCAAATCTCAACAAATAAATGCTCTGTCTTACATATTGGTAAAAAAATCAGAAAATAAAATACAAGCTGAATAGTCAAGATCTTGTTGATGACCCAAGCTCTGTAAAGGACCTGGGAATACTCACCTCTAATGATCTAAGTGCTAGAGCTCACTGCAACTACATAGCCAAAAAGGCATTAAGAGTTGTTAACCTAATCCTACGTTGCTTTTTCTCTGGTAATATCTCACTACTAACCAGAGCATACAAAACATTTGCTAGACCAATACTCGAATACAGTTCATCAGTCTGGAATCCTTATCACGTATGTGATATTAACACAATTGAGAAAGTCCAGAAGTATTTCACAAGAAGAGTTCTCCACTCTTCTACCCGTTGTAGAATACCTTATGCCACCAGACTCGAAATTCTAAAACTAGAAAACCTCGAATTACGCCGTCTTCGGTCCGACTTAAGCATGGTATATAAAATCATACATTGCAATGTCCTACCTGTCAATGAATACTTCAGCTTTAACCATAACAACACAAGAGCACACAACAGATACAAACTCAAAGTAAACCGCACCAAACTTGATTGCAGGAAATACGACTTCAGCAATAGAGTGGTCAATGTCTGGAATACTCTACCCGACTCTGTAGTCTCTTCCCCAAACCCCAAAAACTTTAACCTTAGACTGTCTACTATTGACCTCACCCCTTTCCTAAGAGGTCTGTAGGGGGCGTGCATAAGCGCACCAACGTGCCTACCGTCCCTGTCCTATTGTTTCTCTTATTCTTTTATTTTTCTTATATGTACCCATTTCATATATTCACAACTATGTATACACTTGTACTTATTATCTTGTAAACAATTGACAAATCAAATAAATAAATAAATAAAATAAATAAAATAAATAAAATAAAATAAAATAAATAAATATCAGGCATGTTTTTCACAAGATGCCAGTTCTGTTTGAATCTTAAAGGCCCATAAGGTACTAACCTGTTCATTTTCCAAAACCTTTTTCAACCTGATGGTCCAATTAGTTTTTCCTACCTTCAAATCCAAATCACTGGCAAAGTTTCCAGTGAATAATTCTGGCAGTTCTGTCATGATGATGATTGTAATCAGCTTGTGAAATTTTACTGTAGCTAATAATCAAAGAATCAATTGTTTTCATCTATTTTACTAGAAAGGCAACATTTGCTGTTGTTTGTCATAGTTTGATTTTTCACCTTTGCAATCAATTACCAAAGCTTTTTCTTGAGCCATTATAATAAAACCTTCAATTTGCTTCTTTTAACACTTAAAATACTCCATGTTGGGTTTTTATTGGCTTTTCTTTCTATTTCAAGTATTGACTAAACATTGGCTTGTTCTTCCAATTAACACATTGGTTTTCAGTTGTCTCTTTTCTATGTTCAGCCTTCACCTTTAAAGTTTTCAAGAGCCTTCCTTGATTAACTTCCTCAATAAGAGTTTTTGGCTTTTTAAATTCAAACTATTCTTCTCAACCTCCACAGTTTGATTCTATAAGCTCTAGGCAAATAGAGATGATCAATATCACTTTTTGGTTACAAAGCAAGGTGCATTTTCATTAGTTTTCTCCTCTTCCAATCCATATTACTAAGTTTCATTTGGATCCATTCCTGATGTATATTGAATAATAGAGACTGCTCAGGTATTAATTGCTTTAATGATGTTTCCACTATTTAGCTTTGATTTCAAAATTTTCTAAACTCTAAATATTTGGTAGAAATGTTTTCTTTGATTTTATTATTATTGTCCTGTACTCCAAATATATGTAAAGGTAAATGTTTCCTCTATCTAGTTGTTTCCAACTCTAGGGGATGGTTTCTTAGTTAAGTGAGCCAGCAAGACATTTCCGTGATCATGTAGCCAACATGACTATACACCAAGGTGCACAGAACACACTGTTATCTTCCCACCAAAGTGGTATCTATTTGTCTGTTCACATTTGCATGCTTTCAAATTGCTAAGTGGGCAGGAGTTGAGACAAGAATGGGATCTTGCCGTTACACAGCACTCAGATCTCAAACCCAGACTCAGCATTTTTAATCACTGAGCTATCATACCACCTACTCCAAATATAAAAGATTCCAAATATAAAAACTTATACTGCATGCTACTGAAATAAAATATTTCCTGTAAAATCTATTTCTATCATTTGAGAAGTAAGTACCAGTGAATTCAGTGAAGCTACTAGTAATAGGGTTAGAGGTTTTACAGTGCAAATCTATGCAGGTCTAGTCAAAAGTAAATTGATTCATTAAATTTCATGGATTATAATTTGGAAAAGTGTTCAAGAGTTACAGATTAAGCATTTGCACTTTGCAGACTGACTTTAGATCAGGGGTGTCAAACTCGATTTCATTGAGGGCCACATCAGGGTTGTGTTTGACCTCAGGGGGCCAGGGTGGGCGTGGCCAGTTTGACATCACTAATGTCAGGGGCATGTGTGGTGGCCCAAGTGCTTTGCCAATAGAAACGGGCTCTTGAACTCCATTTTCGGCTGCAATGACCTCCTGCAACAGCTGTTTTTGCTGGCAGAGGCACCATAGGCCTGTCCTTCACTGTTTCCAGGGTGATTCCATAGGCCAGATCTAAGCACCCCATTGGCCGGATCTGGCCCCTGGGCCTTGAGTTTGACACCCTGCTTTAGATGCACTACATAAAATAAGACTTTCCAAAATAAATATTATATTGCAAATATTTCAATATGTATGACATATTGCATAGAATTATAATATGCAATATTTTCTTTCTTATAAAGGTAATTTACCTTTAATGTCATCAATGTATTTTTATATCATGTAAATACATATTATCTGAGCCATTAGTGAAACTTAATTTTTCATAAACAAATACATAGGCCAACTCAGAAGTTATGAGACTTGAACTTAAAGAAAACTAGAGGTTTCTACATTGGGAAATATAATTTTAATATCTCTTAACATAAATTAAAAACCACAGAACACAGCAAGGAGAACATGCTATTCGCTCAAAGAAAGCAACACTATTTAAATCAGTGTTTTTCAATTTGGCAACTTTAAGTTGTGTGGACTTCAATTCCCAGAATTCTCTAGCCATCAAAGTATCTCTTCCAGTCTGAACAACAAATGATGATCTGATACCATTTTACATGCCCTTTGCTTATTCAGTATTAGATCTTGAACCTATTCATGGAAAACCTCTGAAATGAATTAAAAGGATGCCATCATTATACAAAAAGGATGCCATCATTATACAAAAAGATGCTGAGCATACAGCGCAGAGAAGGCAAACAAAGACAGTAAGGTGTCTGATGTCAAATCCTATGAACAGCAAGTAAAGGAACTTGGTATGTTAGTTTAAAGAAGAGAATGACAAGGAGAGACACGATAGCACACTTCCGATAGGTGAAAGGGTATCTCAGGGAGGAGACAATTGATTTATTTTCTGACATCTGAAGGTAAAGACAAAAACCAATAGAGGGAAGCTTTATAGTGAAAAATCCAAACTTGAATCAAGTTCAAGATACCAGAGTTTCCTAACTGTGACAACTCTTAAGTAATGGAACAGGCTGCCTCCTGAAATTGTGGGTGCTCTATCACTGGAGATTTTCAAGAAAAGACCAGGCCTCATACCACTAGGCCATTTGCCCAGTATGGTGTGAGGATTCCTGAGCTGGCCAGGAGGTTGGACTAGATGATCTCCACGTTCTTTTCCAACCTGATGATTGTAAGAGAATATTGGTAGTTCACCTTCATGTTATTCACAACATTGTCAGAGAATCTATGGTAACTATCAAAAGAAGAAATGCTTAAATGTATCTTTGAACAGTAAGTTTACAAAATCTTTTTCTTAGAAAGAGGTGCAATGAATCAGAAACACTACCTATTATCTAATGTCATAGTTCAAGAGGCTGACATATAGATCCAAATAATAGTTGGTTGTCCCAATTTCTGTTGGAACAACAACACATGTCTGCAACTGAAACAGTTTCTACTATAAAAGTGTGCCAAATATGCTCCAAAGCCCTGGGAGAGCCTTAGAAAGGATTTGACATATGCAGGGAAAGAGAAGAGCAAAGGTTCTATTGTCCAAGCTAAAGTTTATTCACAAAATACTGGATTTAGACTGGTATGTATGGGCATTTTTCTTTCAGAAATGTTATCCAAAACAAATTCAGGCTTAAAGATAAAGATTCAACAATTCAACCATGAGTATATACCAATTTTTCAAATCTATGCTACTACTTTAATTCTAATAAACATTATTGAAAATGTCAGTAATACATTTATTCCTTTTTAACAGTTACTACTTGGAATATCTTGCTGTAATTAAAAAATATCTACTTTTATTAGCCTTTTAAAAACACCTGTCCTTATTGGTTACTATGAAAAGGAAGGAAACTTGGCCTTAATGGCACTCCTGAATCAGCCATAGCTTTCAAGTAGTATATTGTTCCTATTTGATTGAATTTGCCTTCAGAACATTAGTGGTCATGAAGGTTGAAAAAAGAAGCTCTTCATTCCCACTTTATCTCTGACCCAAATTCATAACAAGAACAAAACAACAAGAACAACAAGAGTATTGGTCTGTGTTACATAGCTGCTGTGGTGGATATAATGCATCAGAAACACTAGATAACTATTGGCAACTACTGGATTTGTCAAACCAAAAAAATACAGAGATCTTTATGAAAGCCCAGGAGCATATTAAGCATATTAAGCCTTATAGCCATAGATGCTAGCTTTTTTTACCACCAGAATATCATCTTTTAAAAGAGTTATATTTAAATTGTAATGTGTAATCCAAAACTAGCATTAGCCTTGCATTAAAGAACAGCATGGAAAGAAAAGCTATGAAATAAAGAGTAACTCAAATGAGCAATTCAGTTAATTTTCAATCTCCACACTTGTTGGTTCGAGTTTTGCACATACAAATAGAACACAGAATCATAGGGCTACGAGAGTCCTCAAGAGCTCTTCTAGTCCAACCCTTTGCTCAAGGCAGATGACCTTATACCACCCTGGTCAAATGAGTCAACAATACTGTCGTTCATTAGGCATCCTCCAGGATGTAGCTATCAGCATCCTATTATTTCTGAGCTAACAGACAAAGGCAATCTCCAAACTAAAACAATTCTTGGTCCACTCTGCAGGGGAGATGCAATGGGAAGGCGGGTCGCGGGCATCCGGGATGGAGATATAACCCGCAAGCGTCCCGCGCCTCCAGTAGCAAAGCGCCCCCTTATGTTTATGATCGGAAAAGGTGGACCAAAGGTCCCGGGCGGCTGCTTATCTGTGTCACTGTGCCAAGCGCCGCCTGCGCGGCTTACCTGGGGTGCCCGTGCCGGGAGGAGAGGTGGGCGCGTGTGTCCAGGAGGCGCCAAACGCCAACGCCAACGCCGCTGCTGCTGCTGCTGCTATCCGCGGTGGCGACCAGGCTGCGCGGACTGTCCCCCTCGCCGCTCTCGAGTTTGATTCGACCACTGTCCCCTGAGCTTCTGCGGCTTTTTCCCTCCTGCCAAAGGCCGGGTAAACGCTCCCTGACGCACGCCAATGCGTCGGGGAAATGGGGCTCCGCCGCTTTTTTGAACCCGGGCTTGTTGGTGGAGCTGTCGCCGCGGCTATTTCTGCGCCCGCTGTTTCTCATGGTGTGAGGGGACGCCGCATGCCGGGCTCCGGCTTCCTCCCAGCGCTGGCAGCGCAGTCCCGTGAGGGACGAAAAGAGAAGCTCGGGAGAGACGCGCAAACGGCCGCGAGCCTCCCGAGGAGGACGCTGGACACCGGGGGATGGCGGTGGCGCCCGCTGCTGCTGCTGCTGCTGCTGCCGGTAACGCAGGCTTCTCGGAGAGCATTAAGTTGCAGGCGCACCGATTCCAGCAGCGCCGTTTTGCCTTGAAACTTGCTGTCCCGGCGACCCGAAGGGGACATTCTCCCAGCAGCGTCTCAGGCGCTCCCACCCTTAGCCGGGAGGGAGGAAGGACGGCTGGGCGCAGTTTGGCGCCTCCCGACTCCCCTCAGATCATCGGGGGGCCTCGCGCGCCTGCTCGCTCGCGTGGCCTGCCTGCTTCCAGCGGGAATGGGAAGCGCGGGGCTGTTGATGTAGTAGGGCGGGGGAGGCTGGAGCGGGAGGGTTCCCCGGTGCTCGCTGCCGCAGCTCGGGAGAAAAATCAGCCGGAATCTCTAGCCGGAGACAAGCGAGAGCAGCGGGGCGAGAGGCAAGCGACGAAATGGGTCACCGCGGGCATAAAAAGCGCCGTCGGATCGCCTCCCACGGCCCGGGAACCAACCAACCAACCAAATCAATAAATAAAGTAGGCTTCGCTTCCTTGAGCGCCAAGAGAGAAAGTTGCCGAGGGTTGGCGGCTGAAGGAGGGCTCCCTCCCGACGGTGCCTTCCCGCTTCTCTTGTTTTTGCACAAGTGCAGGAAATGCTCCACTGACCTACATATTTTCCCAAACATCCGTGACCTCCCCCGGGAGGAGGAGAAAAGGGAGGATCTAAAATCTTTGGGGATGAAGGCTTGAGCGAAGACCAAATCCTGGATAATGCCAATAGAGCGGTGTGTGTGTGTGTGTGTTTTCTTTTCAATGCTGAGGACAGAGAGGAAATCAAACAGGTAACTGATTTGCTCTGACCAGGAGGACGTGCTGGAATTTAACATGCTATTTGCGAGCTTTGTATCAGAAAATCTGTGGAGATTCTCAGTCATGCAGAGCTCCTTCAGCTCTGAAGAAGCCGAAGAAAATTATTGGATGAGAAGCCAAACGGCTTCAAAGAAAAACCAGAAAGTCCAGTTGCCTCTTGGAAAAAAAATATCACCTTTTATATCAGTAAGGGCTGCTGGCTTAGATGTCTGTACTAAACCTTGCAAACTTTTCAGATAAACTAACCAATTTACCTGTTTGTCCTTCCAGATTATGACCCTGCGAAAATGAACTGGGGTTTTGAATTTTATTTTTAATTCAAAATTTCATTTGTAAAAAAAACTACAGATTCTGGACTTCCTATTAAACTTCCAGGGATAAGTTTCCTAATTTTGATAACAAGTTTCAAGATGAGTTACATTTCTCTGCTGTTAGACAAACACACTCATAAAATATAATTATAGTAGGTTTAAGTTCAACTTTGGGATTAAAAGTGCTATGGTGTTGTTTTTAATGAGTCAGTTATTAATTTGAGAAGTTTTTAAGCAAACCCCTACAATTGCTGGATTCAAATTATGCGAGTAGTTTTAATATTAAGCTTGGTTGAAATGTTTTATTATGATTGAAATACAATATTCCCACACTTCTTTCATATTCATTTCCACACTAAACTTGGTTGAAATGTTTTATTATTATTAAAATACAATATCTCCACACTTCTTTCAAATTCATTTCCAGCAAGTAAAACAGATAGTGAGAAATAAAGACAGAAAAAGAAAAAGGAGCAAGCTACAAGATGTGCATAATCTGAAGAGAAGCAATTAAAAATAAAATAATTATGTAACATTTGGACTAATTGCCTTTAGATTTCATTCTAGTATCATGCATTCTAATGTTCTTTATAAAAGGCGAGGTCATTAAATTCCAGTATTAGAAAGGGAGCTTACAAAATCTTTACTTTTTTACAAGATATAATTTCCCACAGGGATCATGGTTTGCCTAGAAGAAAGATTAGCGGTTGAATTTTACATTAAGCTCCAGGAAATATGATCAGCCTTAACATTACAAACCAAGGGTAGAGCTGTGGTGAATAGTCTACAGCAGTGGTTCCCAAAATTTTTCAGTCCACCGCCCCCTTGGTGCGACAAACTCGTCCTCAGTGACCCCCACCAGGAGTGGGATTCAAATTTCTTAATAACTGGTTCTGTGGGTGTGGCCTAATTTGTGGGCATGGCTGGCCCCCTTGCCTCTTAGCGCCCCCCTAAGGCATCCCACTGCCTCCCAGGGGATGGTACTGCCCACTTTGGGAACCACTGGTCTAAAGTGTATAAACTAAAGTCAGCTGCAAGAGTTGTTTGAAAATGCAATCATCTCCCTGAAATACAGGTAGTCCTCAACTTACAACAGTTCATTTAGTGACCGTTCAAAGTTACAACAGCACCAAAAAAGGTTAGTTTAGTTTATTGTCATTCCACCTTGTACAATGAAATTAAATGTCATCCTCAGTGACCATTTTAATGACCACTTATGACCATTTTTCACACTTATGACCATTGCAGCATCCCAAAGGTCACGTGATTTGCATTCAGATGCTTGACAACTGACTCATATTGATGACGGTTGCAGTGTTCAGGAGTCATTTTGTGACCTGACAAGCAAAGTCAATGGAGAACCCAGATTCATTTAACAACCATGTTACTAATTTGTTAAGTGATTCACTTAACAAATGTGGCAAAAAAGTCATAAAATGGAACAAATTCACTTAACAAATTTTTTTAACTTAACAACATAAATTTTGGGCTCAATTGTGATCGTAAATTGAGGACTATTTGTATACTAAGAATATTTAGTGTGATACTAGAAGTAACATCCAATCCGATTAAGTTATCTGATAGTTAAAGACATTGTTGAGTACCCATTGCAAAGAAAGCAGGTAGCACAACTGCTGGTGCTGTGGTTATGACGCCATAGTCCTGCATTACTCATATATAACAGGTAGAAAGTAAACAATGAGTACTTAGTATGCCTATGACTGCACCATCTCCACCACCATTCTGCAACATATCAACTCAGGTTTCTCTCAAGGAAAAGTGGGGATCTATGAACACATTTATTATAGAAGTTGCATTTTGAAAAAACATAGAAGGGCTGACAGAATTAGAGCAGGATTATGCAAAGGAGAAATGTTTGAATTCCTCATGTCTACTGGATTCTGTGCTTATCATTACCAGCAGTTCCCCTTACAAGTCAATTTGTATTCAGAGGTGGGAGAGAGAGACATTAGTTCTGGGGTTACATACCTTCCTCCTTCATACACCATAATTGCTGCCAAACATTGCTAATATATATGTGTAATTTATCAAATCCAATCACACATTGAAAATAAAGATTGGTTTTCATACACACACACACACACACATATCCTATACGGCAGAGGTAAATATTTTTATTTACGTGTGTGTATGTGTGTGTGTGTGTGTGTGTATACCTTGTTTTTGACAAATCTTTGGTCCCTCCTGGTAACATCTTTTTCTAAGCAGAAACAAATCTGTTACTTGACAATCTGTTTTAGAACCTTGCAGAGTACAAACGTCAAATTAACTGTTCTGTATTCTCCTGCATCTTCTTTCTTCTTCTTTTTGAATGTTGGGATTTTCTTGCTGTTGTCCAGTTTTTCATTATTATCACTAGTGTTTCCAAAAAAAAGTTCCACCACTTCTCCAACAGCTGGCATCTGATTCACTTGTCCCTACAGATTTGACATTTTGACTTAAGGTTATTTTTCATTTATCATCCTTGAGGTGTGTTAATATCTTTTCCTCAGAAATATTAAAAATAGCTTTCTGTCCCATAAAGAATATATATTAAGTCATTTTGCTTTCTCCTTACTTTCTATTACTACTTCTCTGCACAGTAAATTAACAGTGATTTACTGCAATATTGTACTTTTGACATTCTCTCCAAATTTCCTTATATTTTGAAAGCTTCAAATCAAACTTATTTCTGAATTTCAGTCTTTTTTATTCCACCTCTATAGGTTTTAGTTATCCTTTAGAGTAGACTCCTCCTTTGTTATTAGTTTCTATTTTGTTTCTTATACTGTTTATTTCCTATACTGTATATCTTCTTTTTGCTTCTCAGCTTGCTTTTGAATTATTCTTATCTATCCATTGGGGTGTTTTACAGTTATTCCAATTTTTCCTTGTTGGGATAATAGTGTTTGAATTTGTTATTTCAAGATGGCATTTTTGAGGTCTCCCTTCTCTATTATTTAGGATTTGAGTCATATGAGGTTGTTTAGTTTTTTAGCCCAATATTTCCACTGTGGTTATTCCACATTGCAAAGGGTAGAGACAAAGGGAAAATGCATCCACAAATTCTTCATAAGAGGGCTTTATGTGATTCTTGGTTGCACAAAGATGTTTGTAGCCTACAGGTAAAATTCCTATAGCTCAGAATTTATGAGCTTCATCTGAAAATGGAGGTGGCAAAAACTAAACCTCAACTATGACAAAATACCCAACAGGAGTTTTTATATAGTTTTAATTATTATTCTTTAACCATGTTTCACCAAGAAGTAGTTCTTGAATTATAAAACAGTTTGCTATTGAGATTTAAATTATCTATGTGTATTTGTGTGTGTGTGTGTGTGTGTGTTTCTCCTGAGTCAAGAGTATAATTAACTATATATTCTTGGGAACACTGAATTCAGTGGGATTTAATTCTAGTTAGATGCATATACAATTAGTGGTTGAATTATTTATTATTAAGTTTAGTAAGGATTGTTTACTTTAAAAACCTTCCTCATCTGAACTCAATGGGTAGAAATGATTGGAGGTGTTGATGTGCATCCCAGCAGAATGTAAAACTGTGGGGTTTTCTGTTGCCTTTTCTCAAAGTATAAATAGTAACTTTATTTGGCTATGCAATGTCATATTGTCAGTTTGAGTAAAAGCTTTCTCACAGTAATTTTAAAGAAGAAAAAAATAGGTCAATATATGTATTTCTCCCTTATATTATTTGTTACTAATATTCCTTTTGAAAGCTAGCCAGCATATACTATGTACTGAAAAGCTATATAATTAACTTGCAGTTCAAATGAACGAACTGGGTTTTGTTCATGTTACAAAGAATTTGGAATATCATGTTTAATTACTTCTGTCTGTATCACAAAAATATAGGCCTTTTGTTTTTGCATCCTTTGTCCCTTGCTTTGAGAATCAAATTATAATCATAATCAGATTAAATCTAGTATTTAAACGTACTAAAAAGGAATGGTTTTTTTTATTTTTTCAGCTCAAACTCTCTTTTTCTCCCTTACTGGAGAATATAAGTAGTGATTAAATAATCCTTTAGAGAACTAAACATGTGCAAAGAAGTAAAGTATGAGATAAAGCAAGAACTGAAAGTTTATTAATTTATATGTCTAATGCAGGGTAAAATATGATTCCTTAAAATTCTGAAACTTCATTAGTGTACCACTTTAAACGTAAAATCAGAACTGCATGAAACGATCAGAAACATGCATTGATTCCAATTTCCTATTAAACCCATGCTTATGTACTAATCAAACAAGCAATCTATAATATTGGGGACTCCATTATTATATAGGATTACAATATTCTCATTCATTATGCATATGTTCAAACTATTAAAAGTCAAAAGACTTCAAAAGAGAAGTAAACACCCTTTAAAAACTTCCAAAATATATTTTGACAGTGTCAGACTAATGCTGGTTTTGACAAATCGCTGTCTCCAAATGTTTTTAATACTAATATTCTCCACCAAAACTTTCCAACATTCTTAGGAGACTTTTGTGTGAGTATTTGTGTATTAATCTTGACTTCTAGATTTCCTGGACAAGTCTCTGAAATTTACTTGGAAAGATTTCAGAAGTGATTTGCCATGGACTACTACTTCCTAGGACTGAGTAAAAGAGACCAGCCCAGAATGATGCTGAGCAGTGTGTACAAATGGTATATCATGAATCAGAAAAAGTAAATGGAGTGGTCAAGAGGTGTATTGTGGGTCAGGGAGGATGTACAGGGGTGCATTACAAATTAGAAAGCATCATGGTAGTGTGTGAGAGATGGGCATGAGAAGGAGACAATGGATGATCAAAATGAATTATTCTATTTATTGCAACTTTTATGCATGTATGTGTGTTTTTGACTATATGCAATATATGTTTTTTTGGTTTTGTTTCAACTTTCTTTTGTTTCTTTGCAATTTTATTGTTTATTTTGTGTATTTAGTTCATAAAATATTTCTTGCGGGGGGAGGGAAGGAAAAATGTTTCTTTGGGATTTCTGTCCATGGAAATCCCTTCTTCTTCTTTTCCTTCTCCCTTTCTTTCTGCTTCTCCTCCTCCTTCTCCTCCATTATTATCATCCTAGCAGGTTTCATAGAATAAAGGCAATAAAAGCAAATTTCATGCCAGCATGGTCTTCTGGCAGCCTAAGAATGGGTGAACGGCACTTCAATTTAACAAGTTGGAAAAGTCAAGATGAGGGGGAAAAAGTAGGCTAGCTTTTCAACCCTTCCTAGTACTCTAGCTGAAATTATCTGTTTTTCCATTGTGAGAAACCAAAGATTTATAGATAATTTTCTGTCAGGGAGTCGAGATATCTACTTTGCTTATTAAATGTACATTGATGCATAATGACAGAGAAGGCATGTTTCTGTGTTCAAGAGGTTATGTATAAGAGTGTTAAATAAATTTCACACTTGCTATTGATTATTCCATTGACTGGATGTTTATACTTACTTATTAGTTGATACGAATAACATCAATTATTTATTCTTTGCTAATATTAATTTAATATTCTTCTCCACACCCACCACCTCCATTTTTGGACTGCATTGCCTGGAATGCCAATTAAAATTTGGCTACTCTGTGCAATCTTTTTTTAGATTCTAGGAGAAGTTTCATTTCCAAGTAGAACAAAATGTACTTCTCTATTTTCTATCCAAACAAACTCCAATGCTAACTTAAGTGACCATAGAAGAATAACATGGTTATTATTTTGCATCTAAAGATGCTGGGAATAGCAACAATTGCAATCCAGATATTTATAATTCTTTTCCCAACTGCTCGAGGCCTTTCATATATCATATTACTGGTAGTTGCTTTCCTCATTAACTGTCAGCCCCCCCAGATAAACCGGACAGGAAACACAATCAGATGAAGTAATTCTACTTTATTGTAAGATAGATCTACATTTACCGAATCTTGCAGGTCTCAAAGTACAAACCAACAACTTTTTTTTACAGCTTGATCAATTAAGGTGGGTCCTTCAAAATTTCTTCCTTAAGCAACTGCTGGCTCCTTTCTCTCTCTTGTCTATCATCTCTTCCCCTCTCTCAAGGTCATTCCTACATTCCATTCCATTAACATCATGAGCCAGAGATATATCCCAAATTAATGATATTAAGAATGTCACTAATCAAGTGCAGCACAATAATGAATGAACTGAAAAGATTAAGCCTGGAGCTCTCCATTTTATAGCACATGCTTGGGTAGGGCCACATTTTGAATATTGTGACCCCTGGGCACTTTTGCTTTCATGAGCCCTTCCTTTCTTAAGAGTAATAGTATTCATGATTATATTTAATATGTTCTTCAATATGTTCTTTGTTGTTTATCAAAAAATAGGGAACAGTAAATAATAAGTATGATTTTGTGTCAATCAATTATAGACAATAAATTATGGTGTTTATTGAGTCATCAAAATTACTGAATTTAATATTCTCGCTAATGCCGAATCATTGCATGTCCATCTTTCTTTCCACAGGTTACATATACTAATATATATCTCAGATTAAGAATAACAATAGAAGTTATATACCTGGCATAGTTAATAAGTATTACCAGTATTTGAGCCTCCCAATTAACAGGTCTATATATGCAGCAGATCAAGAGCTGAACATGTTTCCATGGTTATCTTTTCTAGCCTTGAACATTGTTATCTAAGTGCTTTATCCTTGAATCCTCAACTTGGACAGTATAATTAGCTGTTAAGGTATTCCTTTAGATAAACACTATAAAACATTTATTTAATCAACATTGGTAGGGGGAGTATAAGGACAAGAGGAATTTTATACTAGAAAATTAAGGGTTTCAGAGCTAAGTATTTTCTTAAATTATGAATAATATGTTTTCAGTATGTTCTGTATAAATAGAAAATATATCTAAGTAGCAAGAATCAGCTCACATTTATATCCTGAATTGATTCTTAAATCAAGTTAACATAGAACTAGGAATTCCACTGAACATTCTGAATCTTATCTGAAACTGTTTAGAGAAAGAAAAACCCCATTCAAAAATTTAAAAATTTAAAAGGAGGAAAGAACTAAAAGTAAGATTAATTGTGGTATTGCAAATGGCAATTCAAATTATTATGCAAATAGCATTTTCAGAGAAGCTCTGTTTCGTAAAGGAAATTTAACTCTTCTTAATCCTGTCATAATCCTTCCATTTAAAATAACTCTGAGTACAGTGCATGAAGTAACACTGCGATTTTGGGAACAAGATAGGCCCAGAATAAGATATAAGGGAATTGTCTGTGAAACAGTTTTGATTTGTTGTTCCTGTATTGTATCACTCCATTAGGAAATAGCATCCTGAAACTGTAAGAGACAGAAGACATGACCTGACTGTCTCTTTGGATTTATGCTAGAATATGTGAAGATGCATTCTTACATTCCTGTCTGTATTAGGAATTCACAGGTTCTGTTTTCCAAAAGATAAGATGTTCCTATGTATAAATAGAGCTTCAAAAAATGATTTATTTGTATAATTTTCCTCTAGCTCCATTACTATGGGATACTTGAATTGCTCCCTGAAATTTGTCAACTAAAGATGAGACTTTAAAAAGAGTGTTGTGTTTCCTGACAAAGATTTTCATACCCAGACACAAAACTGAGTATCCTTTAAAATATTGCGGTTTTCACAATATTGTGTGTATACAGTGGTAAAATAGATTAAATCAAATTGAAGAATAGAAATGTGTGATGTAATCATTCCATGGAATAATAGAAAAAGAGTATTTTAATCTAGGGGTGTGCAGATAATAACACAGCTTCTGCAGTGAGAAAACGAAGTCATGTTATATTCTTTATCTAATGTTCTTACAATTTTCTCCTATCCATTAGAGTGGAAAACATGACAGAGTGCGATGTTGGAAGGAACCACACACAGTGCTGCCAACTGCATCATTTGTGATATACTAATTATATTTGCATGCCATATGCTGTTTGCTACATGGGGTACTACTATTTGTACTCAGTCAAGACTGTGGGGAGATGCTCAGAGCTTCAAATGAGTTGTAGCAAGCCCACAAGTAACACTATGTTTATAAGAGCACCATTCCATACATTGTAATTGCTTTCTGATAAATTTTCCAATCCGTTGTTTTTTTTAAAAATTCTACACAAGTTTGGCTTCAAATTATAAGCTCATTTAAAATGCAGCACATTACCTTCCTAGACATCAGGTCTAAGCTACAATGAGATTATGAGCAAATGATGTCATGATACATATCCTGTCATGCCATTCCTCTCTTCCCTATAAGTCAGGGGTTGCCAACCTGCGGCTCTGGAGCTACGTGTGACTCTTTTGGCCCTCTGCTGCGGCTCCCTGTTGGCTGATCCCACCACTGGCTGGCTCCTCCCCTCCCCTCCGTCACTCCTACCCTGGCCTAAGAAGGTAAGGGTGATGGCAGGGGATGGAGACTCACTCCACATTCCAGAGCAGGAGGTGACTGGGTGGGAGTGAGTGACCTTGAGTCACCTTGGCCACGCCCACCCAGTCACACCAGTTGTTAATTATCAGCTCCCGGAGTTTTCTGTGGGAAACAGGTCCAAATGGCTCTTTTAGTGGTTAAGGTTGCAGACCCCTGCTATAGGTATAAAGCGGATTTCTTTTGCTACACTTAAACTTTGTTTGAATTGAGCCTGAACACAGTCTTGTAGTGGAAAGGCCAAATTTAAAAACTAAGTGTTTCAAATTTAAAAACTAAGTGTTTCAAATTTAAAAACTAAGTGTTTCAAATTTAAAAACTAAGTGTTTCAAATTTAAAAACTAAGTGTTTCAAATTTAAAAACTAAGCATCTGCTTCTCATCTAACTGTAAAATAGATCCTGGATAAAAAAGAAAAGTCAGACATAACTTCAGAATACATATATTGCATAGGTGTCAAACTCAATTTCATTGAGGGCTGCATCAGGATTATGTTTGACCTTGTGGGGTTGGGGTGGGCATGACCAGGATGGGCATGGCCAGTATGATATCACTCATGTTGGGGGGGGGGGGTCCTGTGGTGGCCCAAGCAGTCTGCCAGTGAAAACAGGCTCCCGAGCTGCAACGGCCTCCTGCAGCCCTTTGCCAGCAAAAACGGAGCTTGGGATGCCACATGCGGCCCTCCCGAGCTCCATTTTTGTTGGCAGAGACACCACGAGCCAGTCCTTCACTGTTTCCAGGACAGACCTGTGGGCCAGATCTGTTAGGAATGTTAGTCACCTAATAGTTGGGTTGGCAATATATAAACCAGGATAGTCATTTAATACTGTTGTATCTTTAAGAGAATGTTGTAATTGTGATTGGCTGAGGTTCCTCCAATGGCCATAAGATGGAGCCAGAAACCTGGTTTGTTCTTTTTTGCATTTCCTTTTGCCTTTTGTCTGATTGTCATTCTGCTTGAATTGCTGTGAGTCTTGCAACTATTCGCAAACTCCGTTTACTGAACTTTGTTTATGATACTGGTAAAGAAAAAGACTTTGTTTTTGGATTATCCCTGAACTGATTATTTTGAATACTAACTGCTTTAACCGTGTATGATTTGGACTGTTCGTTGGACTTTGTTTACCCGTTTACAGGAAGTAAAACTTACATTTTACTATTCAGTGTATCTGTGTGCTGGTTGTGTGTTATTCATCACCACTCTCACTATGTTTCCGTGAGTGCAGTCATTCTTCTAATGGGGAATACCTCAACAAGATCAAAGCACCCTGCAGGCGGGATCTGGTTCCCGGGCCTTGAGTTTGATACCCCTGGTGTATTGTATTACTTCTTACACTCTGAATGAACTCAGAGAGGATTTTTTGCTACTTTGATGCTCGCTCAATAAGACTACAACTCTGTTCAATAAGACTAGAACTCTGTTCAATCTCAAACAGCATGCTGTCTTAGGAACTGAGAATCAATATGGAAACTAGATGTAATATGACATTATTTAAAGGTATCTTTGATTTGACATGATGGTTCTTAAATGTCAGTAGCAGTTGTGAAATAAAAGGTAAACCTTTCATCCTCTCAATCAAAGCAATGAAGTATATTTCACTACGAGGTAGAGAGGCTTCGACTCCTGAGATGTTTAAACATATACACTTTGAATACATACATGTATTGCAACATCTAAGTTGATCCTCAGATGTGTTGGAAGAAGACAAATACACTTTTGACAAAATACTGTTTTTTCTAACTGTTATAATTATTCAGAGCCTTCACATAATGAGTGTTACTTTCACATCTCCAGAAAAAAAAGGTAATAATGTTGAGTGATGGTGCTGGTGTATGTGTGTGTGTTTATGCTTGCATTTCTGTATCACTAGACCATTAGCTTAAAGTTAATAAGCAGTCAACGTAGTGCACAATGATTTCCTTTTGTCTTTCCATCTGTTCATGAAATTCCAAAAACTCCAAAAAGAACACAATTCATTTTGGCATTGTTTTTCATGCAATGTTCAGAGCTGGATTTATCATGAGGCTTCTTGATATTATTGATAATTACTTCCATCTGTTTTGCTTTGATTCATAATGAAGAGCTATGCATATACAAAAGGTCAATGAGTAAAAGAGGCTGACAGCCCACCAGCAATTTCCCATCGATTTAGTACGCTAAGAATAATCAAATATTGGAATTACTGTTCTTGCATGACTATTGTTTCATATTTACGTCACAACATTAGTGAATGATATATTTTTATTTAATCTGAGCCTAATAGCCAAAAGGAAGCTTTCCTTTCCTTTACTTTCTTTTCCTTTCCTTATTTCCTTTCATTTTTTTCCTTTTCCTTTTCTTTCCTCCCCTCCCCTCTGTTAGGGATATACACCCTAGCAGAACCTGCACGGCAGTCAGGCAGGCAGGCAAATATGTGAGACAAACATTTTTGTAGCTTACACTCAGTAAAACAGATACATAGTGCTAGTTAAATAGTTTATTCCAGTAATAGTTTTATAGCATAGTCAAACAGTCCATATATCATACACTAGTTCAGTCTGTCCGGGGATTATTCAGTTGCAAAGTCCAGTGTCGAAAAAGAGGTCATTAAACTTACAAATATCAGTCCAGTAATATATCTCTTCGCAGTAGAGATATGAAGAAGTAAAACCTCCTTTCTTCCTTCAGCAACAGCAGAGAACATGCAGTTAACAATCCATCATCGTCAGCAAGCAATCCAGTAAGCCAGCAATCAATCCAGTTCTCTTGCTCCCTCTTATGGCGATTTACAGCCGCACCCAAAATTACATGCTTTGCAGTTAAAGTGACATACACTTAAATTCACTATCATAGTCTATATATATTATTTTACCCAAACTACGTTAGGTAACCTATGTTATTCCTAACACCCTCCTTTCATTTCCCCTCCCTACCCTTCCATTTTCTTCTCTTGCTTTCTCTTTTTTATGTCTTTTGAGTCAATGTTAACCCCTGGTGCAGTGGTGGGAGTCAAATATTTTTACTACTACTTCTGTGGGCGTGGCTTGGTGGGTGTGGCAGGGGAAGGATACTGTAAAATCTCTAGTCAGAGGTGGTATTTGCCGGTTCTCCGAACTATTCAAAATTTCTGCTACCATTTCTCCAGAACTGGTCAGAACCTGCTGAATACCACCACTGTCCTGGTGATTGCCTGGATTAATCCCTGCAGTTTTCTTTTCAAGGCTTTTCAGAAGTGATTTGCCATTTCCTCCTTTCTAGGGCTAAGAGGGAAAGATTGATAGCCACTTGGCTGGCTTCATGATGATACGAGAATTCATAGTTTCTAGCTTGGTGCCTGAGCCACTACACCAAATTGGCTCTCGAATAGAAATAATTCAATTTTCTGGTTGTTTCATTAAATCAGATTAAGACAATCTGAAGCTCTCTAAATGTTTTGGACTTCAGTTTCACCAGCTTAATTAAAATGGGCAATGGAAGAAGAGGACGACAGAGAATGAGGTGGCTGGATGGAGTCACTGAAGCAGTAGATGTGAGCATAAATGGACTCCAGAAGATGGTAGAAGACAGGAAGGCCTGGAGGAACATTGTCCATGAGGTCTCAATGGATCGGACATAACTTTACAACTAACAACAACAACAAATTTAGAACATAGGTTCTATAATTTTGCAGTTTCTCTGGCTTTCTTTACGTTGTTAACAATTCAAATATATTTGCATGGTGCTTTTCCTTTACTATACAGACTTCAGATATTCACTGAAGGAAACAAGGTTTGCCAGAAGCTATTGTTGCTGAATGCATCATATTAAAACACAATTTTTAAGCTGCTTCAGAGATTTTCTGTTTCCCTGCACTGTTCCTGACCAATAAAAAAACATTAATGATTGTTTTTGATACTGAAATGTGTCTTGATGTCAGTGTAATTTGTAATGAGGCAGAGAACATTAATCATGTTCTTTCCTGTCAGATACAGATTAACATTGCAAGATTCTGAAGCAGGTTATATACAAAACAGCAAAGCATTTAAAATGGGGCAGAGGAGAGAAATGCAGTTCACAATATTCCATGCAGTTGCTTTATTCTACTGTGCTAAATCTTTTTTTTTCTTTACTTACTACACTGCAATTCCTTAATTTGAATCCTGAGCAACATGAGTGAGTCAGATCATGACGAAACAGATAAACTATTATTAGGAACATGTTTATTTATAACCAGCAGTACAGCATTCAGCAACAAAATACAACAGGCTGTGCTTTCCTGAAGGTTTACTGCCTGCCTCGGGTAAGTTATGAGAATACAATGGATTGCAGAGGCCTTTATACCACCACAAAAATGCAGGAAGCATTTCAGGAATACCATGTCATTAACATTATCCACTGCTGTTAATTACTGTAAACAAAATTAGAGCAAGTTTGTCCCTTCCTGTGATCCTGGTTCAAAGCAACACAGCAGTAATCTCTAGGAACCCAGTTATAAGCCCTTGTTTTTGCACTTGATATTAGTTACGTTTACACCTGCAATAAATGCACACTCATTAAATGAAAAATAGAAGAATAAATGCAACAAATGGAGGTCAGTAAATGTGTATTATGTGGGGAGGGGGGTGTAAGCAGAGAAGCATGAAGACCATTCATAAGAGTGAAAGAATGGGGGACTGGAATTTGGAATTATACTACTGCCCAGTGTTGGCACACTTGCTGCTCATGCTGTCCAGTGATTATGCATTCGGTGCAAGTGAAAAAAGTTTAGGGCTGCTAGCTATATTTATAACCATTCTTGTTTCCAAGTAAAGAGGAACCTTGTTGAAATATATCTTTATGCATGCTTGTTTGTGGAGCAGGTGTGTCTGCTAAAAACAATCAAGCAGATGATCACTTTATTTCTTTAACATTTCTTTAATTTACAAAAGAAGAGAGTTACAACTATTCCTAGAATTGATATCAATGGCTCTATGGGACTAATTATGATTCAAGGTGCTCTTGGCAGACTTTCCTTCCCTACAAGGATCCATCCAACTAGGAGAAGGAGCCTAATAGCGAGGATGGAAAGATCCAGTTGAGCAGATAAGTGAATCTTTGGTGGTTTGCTCTCCTTTACTTTGTCTCCCTTCAGAGGTCCTTCCCATAGGCATTTAGTGATCATGGCTCTGGTTTGTGGAGGAAAGAGACCTCAGAACAATTTATCATCTGCCTGACTTCTCCTCTGTAGTAGTGGATCTGTAGTGAGGAAAGGTTTCAACTGGAGACAATATTGTGTGAATATTGTCGCCTGGCTTCTTTCTTGCCCCCCAAAGAATTACTTTTTGTTATCCATCCAAGTTTGCCTTCCCATGCTAGAGAACTATATCCAAGACTGAAAGTATATTGAAATTCTAAATGCTTCCTTCTGCAGTTATCTGAATTATTTTCTGGGTCAGATTTCCCTTTTCCCTCTTCAAATTCATACCCCTTCTGTTTGTTATTAAATATATTTTGCTTTTCTTGTCCTGTTGCTTCTTTAGCCTACTTTTCTTCCTAGGCTTGTTTTTTGTACCTTTCATGTTCTCTTTTTCCTAAGATCTAAGGAATTAGTTGATCTCAGCAATTCATTTGTTAGCAGAGAAAATATCCACCAATGGAATATTGTACTACAAATGTCATGGATCTGACTAGGACTTTTCTGGCACTTCTCTAGGCTGATTTGTCTGTCTCTCTGCTTGCATTCCATTTCAAAATCTCCAGGTCAAAATACCATGGAATAAAGAGACATACAGGTAGACAGTTGAGCAGAAGTAGAGCCAGAAAGGAGAGAGACAGATGCTACCATAAGTATTTAATTAGACAGGACTTCTAGAGCAACAGTTCTGAAATTATGGTCTTTCAGATCATCTGCAAAGTCAATAAATATTTTACAATTTCTCAATTTCAGTTTCTTATACAGTACATATTGATAGATATAACTCCGATAAATCAAAACGATAACAGATAACAGATAATCAGAGTTGGAAGGGACCTTATAGGTCATCTAGTCCAACCCCCCACCCAAGCGGGAGACCCTACACCATTTCTGACAAATGGCAGTCCAATCTCTTCTTGAAAGTCTCAAGTGATGACACTTCCACAACTTCTGAGGGCAAGCTGTTCCAGAGGGCAAACCTGTTTGTGGTCCTCAATCACTTCTAAGCAGAGGTGGTATTCAGCAGGTTCTGACCAGTTCCGGAGAACCGGTAGCGGAAATTTTGAGTAGTTTGGAGAACCGGCAAATACCACCTCTGACTGGAGATTTTACAGTATCCTTCCCCTGCCACACCCACCAAGCCATACCCACAGAACCAGTAGTAAAAAAAAAAAAAATGAATCCCACCACTGCTTTTAAGAATGTACAGTGATATTTTGAAGAACCACTGTTATATAGGAAGAGAATTGAAATTGACTGGTTGCTGGGCAGTATGTCTCTGACTTCAAAAGGACAGGAAGGAAAGTGGCGAACTGAAAAATACAGACAAATTAGGAAAAGAAGTTTCCTTAAAAATCATAATTGTTTTCTGGACCCTCGATGTAATAAATAAATAAATAAATCCAGGGGTGGGATTCTACCAGTTCGCACCTATTCGCTAGAACTGGTTGTTAACATTCTAAGCAGTTCAGAGAACCGGTTGTTAGAAGAAATTACTGGCCTAATCCTGTAAGGAAGGCAGGAAGGAAACATTCTGGTGTTGCTTACAGAAACTGCCTCTCCGTTAACCCTTATTACATCCTTGGCAGGACTAGACTTCCTGTCTCAGGAACTTCTCTGGAGTTTTTCCCCCCTCCTTTGCTGGTACTTTGCTTGTGTGGAGTGACCATTCAAAGTTACAATGGCACTGAAAAAAGTGACTTATGACCATTTTTCACATTTACGACTGTTGCAGCATCCCCATAGTCACGAGAGGCCAGGCGAGAAGATGCGTGCCTCAATGTGAGTGATATTGAGTTGGCCACGCCCAGCCAATAACATGACCACCAAGCCATGTCCACCCAGTCACATGACCACCAAGCCACGCCCACCAGCTAAGCCACGCCCACAGAACCGGTTGTTAAAAATTTTGAATCCCACCCCTGAATAAATCTTCCTTAAATATAAATGTGGATATCTAGTTATTTTACTTAACATATTTAAAATTATGCAAATATGCCTATCTACTTTCCCTGGATAAAATAGTGCAGGTTTCCCCGGTTCTGAACCTTGCTGGCAGCTTTAACTGAGAAAAATAAGGCAAATGGCAAAACTAAAAGAAACTCTGGAAACAAGGTGCTAATAGGGCAAGCATTGGGGGAGTAATGTTGATAGGCTGGCTATGACTCAACTATCTCAAAACACACTTCTGGTCACATTTCACAACAGGTAATCTGATCTCATCTCCAACAGAATGAGTGACAAAGCATTGCAAATACAATATTTCTTAAAGCCTGTGTAGGTTCAGGTGAGGGTATATGACTTAACTATACGTAGTACTTAGTGATAATTTTAAGCTGCTTCATTCTTGGACCATGAATGAGAAAATAATATCATGCAACCAAGGAAGATGGACTCATGACATGGTAACTGCAGATAGAGAGTGAGTCTATATTTCTACTGAAATATACAAGAAAAATATAAAATCCAAAAATAGCCTTCAGACTTTTTTTTTTATTTTATATTTTTCTTGATCAAAGCATAGAATGTCTGATTGCAACAATATCATTACTTGAAATCAATACTGCAAACATTAGCAGTGTTGTTTTATAATCATTGGCAAGAATCGTACACGGTTTTTGTAAAAAGCTACAAGGTTTAAGTTGAAATTTATTTACATTTTCTAAAATGTCTGTCATGGTAAATAAAAAGCAATCTACTAAACTCTATGAACACAAATAGTAGAATATTAAAAATCTAAATATTTAAAATTGATTAGATTATAAAACCACTTTATAAATAAAATACCAACATAGTAAACACTAAATTACTGAATATGAGTGTGGACACACACACATACAAATAAACCTGTCAAGTAAGACATAAATGTCATTAATCATTCACAATTTTGACTTTCAAGAAAGAGAAAAAGTTGATAAGGAGGATCAATGTAATCCAGAAATTGCTAGAAAAGTAAAGTTTGAGCCAGAAATAGAGCTGGCATTTGAGGACTTTGAATTTCAGCAGGATCATTCCAGTTTTTAAATGTAGTGCTGGAGAATAGTCTGGACTAAATAATATAATAGTATTTATTATTATACAGTATGCACATACTTGAGAGCCACAATAGCTAGGAAATGGATTTGGCTTTAAAGAGTTTTAGAGAAGAGCCGTATTTCCCCAAAAATAAGGCCTTACCTGAAAATAAGCCCCAATGTGACTTTTGGAGTAAAAATTAATATAAGACCTGGTCTTATTTGCAAGAAAACACGGGTAGGTATGTCACTTCAGAAAAGATGAGTAACAGGGTTATAATCGGTATCTATGTGAGTTCAATGGTCACTATTTAACTAAAGTAGAATAAATTTAACAAGACACATTTGGTCTTGCTGGTCATGTAGCCATTTTCTCTGTAACTCATTTATGTTTGTAAATATGTAACTCATAAGCAGTTTTGTGCTGCATGCAAACTTAAAATATGGATGAATGAATGAAACAACTTCCACCAGTGTCTTTCTCTAGGGAGAGAATCAAAAGATGATTTTAAATCAATGAAGGCAACATAAAAAGAGTGGAAATATGTATATTTCTCTGCTAAGAATTATAAGATAGCTCATTGATTCATAGTCAACCTGCTTTTCCTAAAGTATTACAAACATTGATAGTGTGAAGATGGATTCTCCTGAGAAATCAGCTCTTGATCCCACGCTTTCTTTGAATAATTAAATCTCATTGTTAGCTACACTCTAAATTTCCCACACGATTGATCAAACTCATTATGACTGTCAGGGAAAGAAGGATCTGTCTTCAAACTTTATACTCAACAATTCTATGACTCTTAAATGTCCTGTTGCTTATTTGAAGTGTGTGTGCTTTAGGTTCAGGGTGGGAGATCCATTTCTTTCCTCAAAACTACAGCTACTACTCCTGTGTGATGGACCCTCCCCAAAGTATTTAGAACCTGATTTTGAAGTTCCAACGATGGCACATGGGTTATGTAACTCCATTGTAGGTGTTTGGCAACCGGCTCATGTTTACCACCTTTTGCAGGGTCTTGCAATCATGCAATTGCAATTTTTGGCAGTTTTTGCTGGTCTCCAGCATTTGTTTTCAGTTTCTGGCAAAAAAAAATGCCCATTAGGTATAATGAGTCCACTGCAAAAAAAAAAAAAAAGTCGTAAAATTGAGTGTGTTAGCCACTTAACAATCAGATAGTCACCTGCTTAACAATTGCCACAGATTATGACCATAATTCTGGGCTCAATTATAGTCAGTTATTAGCAGTTCTGCAATAGCTATGCAGACATCCAAAATTTAATATTTTGTTTGAATTTAATTCATAATAAACATACATTCCAAATCATGAAATTCAAACTCTTCAATATTGACTCTATTATTGACTCTGGACGAGATGGGTCCCACATAAATTTAATAAATAAAAATAAATATATAAAGAATTGCTTTTGTTCTGAAAAGTTTCATTTTTTTATTAAATAAAGTTGCATATGTTAAAATAAGTGCACTTATTAAATTCACATTGAAATACTCTTTAAAACAAAATATTGGCTTTGATCTATTTATTTGGGATTCTATACCATACATGACATGTACAAAAAGAGGAGAAGGTCACAGGCAAACCCAGTAGAAGATGGCAAGACAACATCAAAGACACACTACATCAGCATCAAATAACAATGGATGAGGCTGTCAGAAGTACAAGAACCAGAACTTTGTATCTCCCTTGATTCCTGAAGTAGAAAAAGAGGAAGTACAGAAGAAGATCTATTTATTAAATGTGTAATGTATATTTTAATAGATAACCTGCTTAACTACTGACCTTGGCAACTAAAACAACTGGAATATTGAAATCATTTTAATTTTTATGTCCTGAAAAAGTACAGAAAGAAATTAAATTTATAAAATCTAGTGGTAATTTAATTTATATAAATACACAACCCTTACACTTGTATCTCATGGATTAACGCAAATTGTTATTATGTGATCATATATTTCATGGATGAAATTGCTAAAATTCATTTTATGTTGGATGGCCATGTTTGGCTGATTGGAATTTTCGGAGTTGATAAAAGTGACATCTGGTTTTTGACCCTGTTGATCTCAAGAAAGTGGACATCATTTTCTGTAACTGTAGATATGGATTAAACTTCCATCATACTTGGCTATGGAAAGTGTCCAAGGACGTAAGAGGGAGAGAAAGATTTTAGCACTTTTGAAAGATCTACGGGTCTTCCCGTTCCATTGCAGACATGGATCAGGCAGTGATCCCAATGTAATGGGATATGCCTTGTTTGATCTCAATCTCCTCTTTTTGGAAAAAAGTTGTTAAGAAAATGATGGGGCTACAATTACAGAAGACCTTGGAAAATAATGATTATCTAGACTCTGGGTAGTGTATATCTAATATCTAGTCCCAGTATGAAATGAAAAACACGCTGCTCATTCTCTTGCATGACCTCTGTCAGGAGTTGGATAGAGAGATCATGACTACCATTGTTCTTCTAGGTCTGCTGACTGCCATATCCTTCCAGAGTGCAAAGGGCACCGAGGGCAGATCCCAGTAATTATGCCAATTACCTAATTCTAAATCAATCTCAGATTATTTTTGCATTGGAATTGGGTTATCAATTGCAGAGATAACATCTGACAGCCCACTTATGCCTCTCCAAAGTAGTTCTCACTAAGTAGTTAGTGTACTACTTGTACAAAAACCAAGAATAACGAGGTATTTGTGACTAGTAAGAGCTAGTCCAGTAATTTAAATCAATTGATCCTATTGATGCCTTTTGCTACTGTTGCATTTCCCATCATAGCAGAAACAAAGAAATTCTAAATAGAAAGAATTCTAAATGGAAAAATAAAGGGAAGATTAAATTTTATTATAAAACACACAGACTGTTGGCAGTTAAACAAACAAACAAACAAACAAATAATATAGGTGACATAGAGCCTGGAGTAGTTCAGGAGTTTGTGACTCCCCACAGCAACTATGGATCTGGCCCAAGTCATCCCTGGGCCAACGTTGTCTGTAGCTCGGAGGTGGTATTCAGCAGGTTCTGACCAGTTCTGGAGAACCAGTAGCAGAAATTTTGAGTAGTTCGGAGAACCGGCAAATGCCACCTCTGACTGGAGATTTTACAGTATCCTTCCCCTGCCACGCCCACCAAGCCACGCCCACAGAACTGATTGTGAAAAAAATTTAATCCCACCACGGCTGTGGCCATCCATTAAATCTTGTTTTTGCTGCACCTGTTGGTGATGTGCTTCCAGGTGTGATTCAAGATATTAGTTATGGCCTGTAGAGCTTTACATGATATTTGAGGGACTGCCTGTCTCCCACAGTGTCTACCCAGCTATTACAATCCAGCAGAGTGAGCACTGTAGACTTGATTCCTCTTAATTAAGCACAGTTATATTTCAGGAATCAGGAAGTGTAACTTTTCTGTAGCAGCAACTGCCTTGTAAATGAAGCTCCTCCACCCACCATTAGATCTATATGGTTCCCAGTCTGATGACAATGAAAGCCCCTCAAGTAGGATGGATAGTATGCCCCTGTTGGTGATGGCTTATGTTTGCTTTGTGATTGAATTACCATTGTTGTGGTGAAAAATTGGCTCATCTGAAGCAATTAAATCACTTTGAAGGTGCAAAATAAATTCATTAGCATGCACACAATAAAGCAATGTACGCTGAGGTCCAAGCAAAACAATGGCATCTTGCTGGGCAACCCTGAGCAAACATAGATCCACAACTTATATATATATATATATATTTATTTATTTATTTATTTATTTATTTATTTATTTATTTATTTATTTATTTTATTTATTTGATTTGCCAATTGTTTACAAGATAATAAGTATAAATGTATACATAGTTGTGAATACATGAAATGGTTACATATAAGAAAAATAAAAGAATAAGAGAAACAATAGGACAGGGACGGTAGGCACGTTGGTGCGCTTATGCACGCCCCTACAGACCTCTTAGGAAAGGGGTGAGGTCAATAGTAGACAGTCTAAGGTTAAAGTTTTTGGGGTTTGGGAAGAAACAACAGAGTCGGGTAGAGTATTCCAGACATTGACCACTCTATTGCTGAAGTCGTATTTCCTGCAATCAAGTTTGGTGCGGTTTACTTTGAGTTTGTATCTATTGTGTGCTCTTGTGTTGTTATGGTTGAAGCTGAAGTATTCATTGACAGGTAGGACATTGCAATGTATGATTTTGTATACCATGCTTAAGTCAGACCGAAGACGGCGTAATTCAATACCCTTGACCTACTCCATTGCAAAAACAAGACAGAAGCAGAAACAATGTAAATTACATCATGACTTTGGAATGTTTTTGATAAACCCATCTGGGTGACCTTCTTATAATTTATCCCTTCCTATTATTAGGTCAGCATGTCACCTATGCTATCAATGAATATGAACAATTTGATTTATTGGGCTACAGTCTCTGACTGACTCTTCCCTCTGTTACCACTCAGGGTCAATTCCGCTTGTTGTGTTCTTACTGTTTAAACATGGATAGAGAGTCTCTCAGGTTTGGTAGTGAATGCAGCTCACATGTACCTTTTACTATCAAACCATCGTTAGTAATATTGCGTAATAACTACACAATAATACTACACAATAACTACATGTTTTGTAGTTATTTGGTTCTTGGGTTTTTTTTGTTAATGTTCTGCACTTTGCTGTTTTTGTGTGGTTTTATTGTAGGAAACACTCAGAATTTATTAAAGTTGTATATTTTTACTTTTCTTAGATCGTTTATTATATATTGGCTTAGAGAAAACTAAGGATAATAATGATGTGTAATGTAAAATAGAATAGGTGGTAAGCTGAAAATGGAAATAATAGGGGATAAAGATTTGAAAGCGTATGTATGGATGAAATGATATTGATATTGAATTAATGAACTGAAATATGAAATGCAAATTTATTGAAAGATGAGTGAAGTGGATAATGATATAAGTTAATATTATATAAGATTAATGGAAGTGAAAATATGATTATGTACAAGTGTTATAACCTGGAAACATGTTACTCACGTGAAAATGTAAAAAATAAAAAACTTTTGGAGAAAAAAAAAAGAATTTATTAAAGTTGGTGGCATCCAAATTGAAACAAATACACAGTCCAATGAAGCAATTCCTTTCCTATAGAATATATTTCTATTACTGCCTCCACATAGATAATGGGATCTGACTCCTGTTCCTAATGTCCAGGCGGGGAGGGCTTTATACATTTGAAAACTAAACATTTTTCAGCCACTAAATTCTCAAAATATTCTCTTTTTATCTTAGGGATCACACTTGACACGGGAGTGTGGGCAGAGAAGTTCAAATGTACAATTTGAGAATGTACAAGATTTTTAAAATAACTTTGTTGGTATGGAATGGCAAAACACTTAAGTATATGAACCACAAGTAAACATATGTATGGAATTTCAAGTGGTGTTATGTAGGCTTCTTTAGTTACAGATATGCACATAAAAGAGAGTTATCCTACTTCTCTTTCTAATTCTCTGTGGAAATTGCCACTAAATTGCTTCTTTTCAATGCAGTCTTTCTTGTTATGTTCACAAACAAAAGCTTATATTCCCACAAGATTGTTGGCAGAGAGGATTTGTGTCTTCACAGCAATCCTAGTACAAGGGCCCTAAGATTTCCTCCTGGTCTTGACTTTGTCATACAGAAGTTCCTTTGCACCATCTCTACATGGAGTGGGAATTGTTTATCCTCAAACCACACTACTTTCCACTGGTCTTTTATTGCTGAGAATAGGCAAACCGTATCTTTATTGCAAGAGAAAACAACCAGTTGGTGGCAGCAGACAGTTTTAGAAAATGCCTCTTTGCTGTCATCTAGTGATAATTGGATTGTTGCATCTCAGATATGGTATATCTAAATGGAAGTAGCTTCAGTTACTTTTCTTCTGGAATGTTTTTTTTCCTCTTCCTATCAGTCCTCTATTATTATTTTTCTTCCACATTTCATGTCCTTTTGATCCTGATGGTTTATTTTTAGTGTTCTGACTAATTCAGTGAAATACTGAGTTGGACATGGTTGCTGGCAAGATTGTTTTCCCCAATGTGATTACCAGCAAGAAAAGAACATGTTAATTCCTAACAACCAACTGCAGACTAAAAACTGGCCAACTGAGAGAAGTAAATGGGACTTTTGGGATTCTGTAGGCTTCAGAAAGAGATGACTGCTGCTGATTATCCGCTTGTGATTGGCAGGTTGCAATATTCTACACACTCATCCAAAATTAAGTCCTATTGATATCTACTAGGAGATTTTATTTTGAGTAAATGTTCTTACCACTGTACTATATAAATAATACTTCAGAACAGGACTCAGTAGGACTTAAACTGCTGCAGTCATCCATATTTATGACAGAAGATCACGGTTATTATTAGAGTAATCTTATTAGGAAGGAAACCAGTTTGATTTAGTGGTCAAGAAACCAGGCCAGAAAGCAGAGGACCAGTTCTAGTCCTAGAAACCAGACCAGAAAGCAGAGACCATGAGTTCTAGTCCTGTCTTAGGCACAAAGACCAGTCTCTCTGAACCCTAGGAAGAAGTAGGCAATGGCAACACTTGTGAAATTTTACTAAGAAATTTGTCCAGGCATTTGCCAGGACTCAACATTGACTCAAAGGCGTCCCCCTTCCAAAACGTTATTAGTCCTGGAGCAAAATAAGACAATAAACATATTCTGTACAAAAGGAATAGTAAATAAATATCAACAACCATTGTCCCAATACAATCCCCCCCTCCAAAGAGTTCCTAAAACAGCTGTAAATTTTTCAATTGATTTAGAAGTGCTTCAAACTTTGTGCAAGCGGCAAACTATTTTGATGCTCATTAAATAGCAGCATTTTTTTTCAGGTTGACATAAAGACTTTGTTACTTTACTACTATTATTAATTTTATTGAAGAAGTTTTGAACAAAATAAAATCAGTTGAATTGCTTTTGAATTGAAGACAAAAAGAATAGAGAAAAGTAATCAGAAAGTGAAAAAGATGCAAAGTAAAAGAAAAAGAAAAAGTAATAAAGAAGTGGTTTTCAGTCTTAACAGCGATTATAAGTACATTTATAGTTTTGTAGGAAGTTAGCACCCACCCCTCTCCTAGAAAAATGTCCTAGGAAATATTAAAAAGGCAGAATATTTTCCCTAAAAGGAGTAGAAACTCAGAAGCAGAAACTCACCTCAGAGAGGCAGAAACTCAGCCCCCCCCCCTTTGCTAATGGGCCATTAAGGCCTAGGCCAGAGTATTCTACATAATAAAGGCCTCTACCCATCTCACCACCTGACCTGGGAAGATCGCATCAGCCAGCACTCAGGTGAAGCCATGTAGTCCAGACAAAGCCTACAAACTTAGTTAAGACCCCCACCCCTGGGAGTCTGACAGCCAATGGGATACATTTCTTTCACAGGAACAGGAAACACTAAGGTAGGGACTAACAGAGGTTACAAAACTAAGGGTCTCTCACAGGGGTGGGATTCAATTTTTTTAACAACCAGTTCTGTGGGCGTGGCTTAGTTGTGGGTATGGCTTGGTGGTCATGTGACTGGGTGGACATGGCTTGGTGGTCATGTTATTGGCTGGGCATGGCCAACTCAATAACACTCACATCGAGGCACACATCTCCTCGCCTGGCCTCTCGTGACTGTGGGGATGCTGCAACAGTCGTAAATGTGAAAAATGGTCATAAGTCACTTTTTTCAGTGCCATTGTAACTTTGAATGGTCACTCCACACAAGCAAAGTACCAGCAAAGGAGGGGGGAAAAACTCCAGAGAAGTTCCTGAAACAGGAAGTCTAGTCCTGCCAAGGATGTAATAAGGGTTAACGGAGAGGCAGTTTCTATAAGCAACACCAGAATGTTTCCTTCCTGCCTTCCTTACAGATAACGGATTAGGCCAGTAATTAGACGCAATCTACACAGACTTCTGTAAAGCCTTTGATTCAGTGGTACACGACAAACTACTCCTAAAAATAAAATCCTATGGTATCTCTGGACAACTAAATAACTGGATAGAAGCATTCCTGTCAAACAGACAACAAATGGTCAAAATTGGGAGCGTCCTATCAAATTCAGTACCTGTCAATAGTGGTGTCCCCCAAGGCAGTGTTCTAGGACCAACTCTCTTCATACTCTACATAAATGACCTCTGTGATCATATTAAGAGCAATTGCGTTCTCTTCGCTGATGATGTAAAGCTGTTCAATACCACAGACAATACTGCTACCCTACAAAAAGATCTTGACTATGTATCAGAATGGTCAAACAAATGGCAACTTCAAATCTCAACAGATAAATGCTCTGTCTTACATATTGGCAAAAAAAATCAGAAAATAAAATACAAGCTGAATAGTCAAGATCTTGTTGATGACCCAAGCTCTGTAAAGGACCTTGGAATACTCACCTCTAATGATCTAAATGCTAGAGCCCACTGCAACTACATAGCCAAAAAGGCATTAAGAGTTGTTAACCTAATCCTACGTAGCTTTTTCTCTGGTAATATCACACTACTAACCAGAGCATACAAAACATTTGCTAGACCAATACTCGAATACAGTTCATCAGTCTGGAACCCACATTACGTATCTGATATTAGCACAATTGAGAAAGTCCAGAAATATTTCACAAGAAGAGTTCTCCACTCCTCTACTCGTTGTAGAATACCTTATGCCACCAGACTTGAAATTCTAGACCTAGAAAACCTTGAATTACGCCGTCTTCGGTCTGATTTAAACATGGCATATAAAATCATACATTGCAATGTCCTACCTTTCAATGAATACTTCAGCTTCAACCATAACAACACAAGAGCACACAATAGATACAAACTCAAAGTTAACCGCACCAAACTTGATTGCAGGAAATACGACTTCAGCAATAGAGTGGTCAATGTCTGGAATACTCTACCCGACTCTGTAGTTTCTTCCCCAAACCCCAAAAACTTTAACCTTAGACTGTCTACTATTGACCTCACCCCTTTCCTAAGAGGTCTGTAGGGGCGTGCATAAGCGCACCAACGTGCCTACCGTCCCTGTCCTATTGTTTCTCTTATTCTTCTTTTATTTTTCTTCTATGTACCCATTTCATGTATTCACAACTATGTATACACTTATACTTATTATCTTGTAAACAATTGACAAATCAAATAAATAAATAAATAAAATTGGTTCTAGCGAATAGGTGCGAACTGGTAGAATCCCACCCCTGGTCTCTCAGCATCTCAGCCCTTTTTTCTTCTTTCTTCATACAGGGCATGTGATCCTGTCCACCATTAAAACATCTTTCCAAACAGCCTTCATGTTTCCAGTGTCTTTTTCCCCACTTGGAACAGAAGGATAATTTTTCCAACAGTTTACTTTCTCTAACTCTAATGTTGAATTATAATTTCCTTCTTCCCATTATCTACTTTTTCTAATCATCAAATCCACAAATGACCGGTACAATTTTTTTCAGCAAAAAGTTCATAGGCTTTTCCAGTCACTAATAAATACACTCATTGATTTTTCTCCAAGCAAACTAATTTTGCCCCCTCTGCTCGTTCAATTATCTTCACCTCTAGGATATTTCAAAATCTTGTCAAAAAGGGTTTAGTTTCTAATATGCAACTGAAAATATTCAATCTCAGTTGAGTCTTTAAAATTCTTTGTACTGCATGTATTTCAACTATGTTTTTTTACAAGTCCTCCAAGCATGGTTAAATAACTCTTAATTTGTCCACACTTCCAGCATGAACTACCTTAGTAACAGTCTAGAATATTTTCCTGGAGTCATATACTTAATGGTACATAAGTTTATAAAAAAATATTTTAAATTATAATGTGGGTAAATTTCAGCACTGTTTTCCCACTGTTCCAACAATATGTTATTATCAAAGTCCTTAGACCCGTGATGGCGAATCTATGGCATGTATGCCACAGGTTTGTGCTGGCACGCGAGCTGCAGGCAAACTTATCTCACTGCATGCGTGCACCTCACAGCTGATTTTCAGCAGGTTTGAAGTCTTTTTCGGCCTCCCAGAGGCTTGAGGAAGGTTTCTGAAAGCTTCTGCAGGCTTTGCAGGCCGAAAACTAGGCCCGTTTCATCATTTCCTGCTTATCCCAAAATGCCGGAAGTGACAAAATGGGGCTAGTTTTCAGTCTGGGAAGGCTGCAAAAACCTTCCTCAAGCCTCTGTGAAGCCGAAAAAGGCCTCAAACCAGCCAAAAATCAGCTATGAGGCGCAGTGCAGGTAAGGGCGGCGGTGGTGGTGGTGATAGGTGGGGATTGTGCGCGCATGCGTAGAGGGGCGGGGGGCACATTGCCTTCTGGGTGCTGGCACGCGAGCATGAGGGTGCAAGCGCGTACACAATTTTTGGCACAGGAGCCTGAAAAGGTTAGCCACCACTGCCTTAGACCATTTCATCATACACTCTTTTCACTTGTTTCAAATTTCAGCAACAGTTTATATATTTTAGCAATTACAGGTTCACCATCTGCACATAATTGAACTGCAACTTCTATCTTCTGCTACTTGATTCCAAATTTTCTATCATGATTAAATATCATTAAATCTTTCTTTTAATGTTGTACATGTAAAACCCTGAAAACTAAATCCTTCTTCAGTTGCTTTCTTAGTTTAAGCTTACATGCCCCACATTTCTGTTCTAACATCTCCCAGTAGATTCTCTCTTTTTGTTGGCTGTTTGTTTCCTATAAAATGCTTCTTGTACAAAGATTCATAAAACCATTTTCAGGCACAATCTGTATTGATATCAACTTGATATTTTCAATATGGCACTTCTAAAATGATGGTTTTTAAAAACTACATTAACCTCACATCATAGAAAACCGTATCACCCAAATTTCAGATCATGCCCTGTTAGTTCTAGATTTTTTTATTTTTCAGAAGTACCTTTCATTCAAACCAAATAGCAGCTGCAAAATACAACTTCAACTCAGGTAATCCCAATCCTTCTCGTTTCTTTGCAACTTGGATGTGTGTAACCCTTGGCTTTTTGCCTTACCACACTAACTTAGATAAATAGGTAGTCCTCAACTTATGACCACGATTGAGCCCAAAATTTCTATTGCTAAATGAGACATTTATTGAGTTTTACCTCATTTTACAACCTTTCTTGTTTCAGTTGTTAACTGAATCACTGCAGTTGATAAGTTAGTAAGAGAAGGGGCCTGGTTGTTAAGTGAATCTGGCTGCTTCCCCATTGACTTTGCTTGTCAGAAAGTTGCCCCAAAGATAATCCGGGCATTATAATAATAAATATGAAGCAGTTGCCAAGCATCTGAATTTTGATTACATGATGGGGCTTAATTTGGGGGAGGGGCTTAATTTGATTTTATGCCAATAAAACATGGTGGGGCTTCCTATTGTGGAGGCCGTATTGTTGGAGAAACACGGTACCTTAGTAACAGTCTAGAATATTTTCCTGGAGTCATATACTTAATGGTACATAAGTTTATAAAAAAATATTTTAAATTATAATGTGGGTAAATTTCAGCACTGTTTTCCCACTGTTCCAACAATGGATGTTATTATCAAAGTCCTTAGACCCGTGATGGCGAATCTATGGCATGTATGCCACAGGTTTGTGCTGGCACGCGAGCTGCAGGCAAACTTATCTCACTGCATGCGTGCACCTCACAGCTGATTTTCAGCAGGTTTGAAGTCTTTTTCGGCCTCCCAGAGGCTTGAGGAAGGTTTCTGAAAGCTTCTGCATGCTTTGCAGGCCGAAAACTAGTCCCGTTTCATCATTTCCTGCTTATCCCAAAATACCGGAAGTGACAAAATGGGGCTAGTTTTCAGTCTGGGAAGGCTGCAAAAACCTTCCTCAAGCCTCTGTGAAGCCGAAAAAGGCCTCAAACCAGCCAAAAATCAGCTATGAGGCGCAGTGCAGGTAAGGGGGCGGCGGTGGTGGTGGTGATAGGTGGGGATTGTGCGCGCATGCGTAGGGGGCGTGGGGGGGCACATTGCCTTCTGGGTGCTGGCACGCGAGCATGAGGGTGCAAGCGCATACACAATTTTTGGCACAGGAGCCTGAAAAGGTTAGCCACCACTGCCTTAGACCGTTTCATCATACACTCAAATTTCAGCAACAGTTTATATATTTTAGCAATTACAGGTTCACCATCTGCACATAATTGAACTGCAACTTCTATCTTCTGCTACTTGGTTCCAAATTTTCTATCATGATTAAATATCATTAAATCTTTCTTTTAATGTTGTGCATGTAAAATCCTGAAAACTAAATCCTTCTTCAGTTGCTTTCTTAGTTTAAGCTTACATGCCCCACATTTCTGTTCTAACATCTCCCAGTAGATTCTCTCTTTTTGTTGGCTGTTTGTTTCCTATAAAATGCTTCTTGTACAAAGATTCATAAAACCATTTTCAGGCACAATCTGTATTGATATCAACTTGATATTTTCAATATGGCACTTCTAAAATGGTGGTTTTTAAAAACTACATTAACTTCACATCATAGAAAACCATATCACCCAAATTTCAGATCATGCCCTGTTAGTTCTAGATTTTTTTATTTTTCAGAAGTACCTTTAATTCAAACCAAATAGCAGGCTGCAAAATACAACTTCAACTCAGGTAATCCCAATCCTTCTCGTTTCTTTGCAACTTGGATGTGTGTAACCCTTGGCTTTTTGCCTTACCACACTAACTTAGATAAATAGGTAGTCCTCAACTTATGACCACGATTGAGCCCAAAATTTCTATTGCTAAATGAGACATTTATTGAGTTTTACCCCATTTTACAACCTTTCTTGTTTCAGTTGTTAACTGAATCACTGCAGTTGATAAGTTAGTAACCTGGTTGTTAAGTGAATCTGGCTGCTTCCCCATTGACTTTGCTTGTCAGAAAGTTGCAAAAGATAATCACATGATAATAATAAATATGAAGCAGTTGCCAAGCATCTGAATTTTGATTACATGATCACAGGGATGCTTCAAAGTTTGTAACTGTGAAAAATGGTCATAAGTCACATTTTTCAGTGCCATTGTAATTTTGAATGGCCACTAAATGAACCTGAAGTTTGATAACATGCCCACTTTCAAGGCAGGGACATCTCTGAGGATCTCCCTGGACATTTAAGAATTTTTCAAGTAATGTACTTTTCAAGTACTTTAGAAGCTCTGCCACTGTTGAAGTTTGAGAAATCTGGTAAGGAAATATCTCTGAAACGATGACCTAAGGAATCACAGTTTGTCTCGTACTCACTAGGTCCAGGGGTGGGATTCAAATTTTTTAACAACTGGTTCTGTGGGCGTGGCTTAGTTGGTGGGCATGGCTTGGTGGTCATGTGACTGAGTGTTCACAGCCTAGGCAAATCAAAAGATTAAACAACCACATAATACAGTGTTATGTCTCACCTGTGCCTTACGAGGTGAGAGTCCAAGTTTCAAAGGAATATAAACAAGCAGACAAAGACCAGTAATGACAGGGTTAAATTCCTTTGGCTGGAGAAGTCCTTGGAAGTCTCCCACAAGCTGCCTGCCAAGTCCGATAATAAAACAAGAACATGAATCACAGGCAAATGCCACACGCAGAATTTGTCGAAACTTCTATCCAAAATTAACAAATTGTCCCGAACGAGAATCCAGAGCTAACACGCCCACTTTTATTCCCTGAGGGGCGTGTCAGTCTCTCATCTCAGTCCCTGATTTGTCCTTTCCTTCTACGTTGCATCTCACGCCTATGCCTGCGTCTTTGCCTCGCATCAAACCAACATTCCTCAGTTTGATCCTCAGCCAGAGGCTCCGCTACGCTCTCCTGATTATCTGTCAACACCTGAGGCACAACCAGGGAGGAAGGTCCTGGGGAGGAAGACAATTCCAAATCCTCCAGCAAAGCAGACTCAAACCTCAGAGCCAAATCCTCCTCTTCCTCATGGCTCAAGTCTGTGTCCTCCAGCAAAGCAGGCTCAAACCTCAAGGCCAAATCCTCCTCTTCCTCATTGCTCAAGTCTGTGTCTTCTAACAGAGCAGGCTCAAACCTCTGAGTCACAACAATACAGTATATCAGTATGCTGACAATTCTTTTTATTGATACTGCAAGGGCTGAATTTTGCTGAACTAAATAAGGTAAGGCTGTAGGAGATGACTGGAAAAGATGCTCATACTTAATTCCACCTATATTTAGATGTAAAAGAAAAACAAAAGACCAATGTTTTGAAATAGAAAGCTAGAAAGAGAAAGGGAGAAGTTTGGGCTAAATGAATTAAAAGCACTGGACATCCTGACTGGGCAAGAACAGGAGATGTAGTTTGAAATATTTGGAAGATACTTTGGAAAACTAGACTAGACTTTATTGAAGTGTTTCATCTCTCTCTCTAAAATCTGTTCTGATGCATCTGTAAATATATTCATATAATATAAAGTGCCACAAAACTTCAGTGCCAGTTCTCCAAAAGAAACCAAATCTTCTTATACTGAACACCATGGAAATTTTTCAGCAGAACATACAGCAAAAGAAGTTCACTCCAACACAAGTTTAATATGGGGCTATTGTGGGGAAAAAATAAGTACATGGTGTTTCCAGTTAATTTCATTTGGAGAGTTTTAGCTGCATAATCTCAATTAGTCCTTTGGGAACAACTGCTAATTCTTGAAGTTAAAGCAAGACACATTTATTTTATTGTAATGAGGAGAAAAAGCAGGAGTTAATTTTCTAGGGCATAGGACTGTTGCTATCATCTGTATCTTTACAATTCAATGAAATAATAATAATTAACTAGACAGCTGTTGGGTCACCCTTCAGAACTATTTTCCATTAAGCTTGGTCTCTTTGATGATGTGCCCTGTGCTAAATAAATCCATCAATCTTTGATGGCATTCCTCATTTGCCTTGGGTGGAACTTAAAAAGTAGTTTTGATGATTTTGGAAGTATTACATAGCCGTCCTTGTTTCTACACCATAAAATGGCTGTGAAATCAGTCTGTAATATAAAAGCATGTCTGGGGAATTTGGTAACAGTTCAAGCAAATTGATGCATTTTGTGTGATTTGATCACTCACAGCAAAGGACAGAATCTGTAGTCTTTTCCATTTTCTTCAGTGGGAACCTCAATGTTGATTTAATATGGACTTCAAAAATATTTACAAGAACTACAAGTATTTTCAAGGAATGATTTCTTGCAGCAAATTTTAGTCATGTCCAATTTACATCATGTTACGTTTCTGTGGTTAAGAACTAAGTTTAACTCAATCACTAGGCTTTCCTCTGTAATGTTTCAGAGCACTCTAATAATAATAACATTATACTCCAAACCCTTAGGAACAGTTCTAACAGAGGGTCACATTTTCTTTCATTTCAATTAACCTACTTGTCATATACAAGGTTGTCTACATTCAGAAAAAAATGCCCAAAGGGTTTCTTATGCTCTTTTAGTGTATTGAATTAAAAAATGATATCTTGTTGCTATTTGCACCAAAAATATAAGGGACATTTTTCCAGTTGAGCATCCTTATTGGGGAGTCGATTTTACTGTCTCCTGGTAACTTTAAAATGTAGCCTTTTTTTTTTCATATTCTAAGACAATAATGCAACTTTAAAGTCTATGTCCCTAGTTTAAATAGATTAAGAGTTCATGAAACACATTTGTTAGGTTGTGTAACAGTATTAGAGTTCCACTGTACACATGGAATATTTTATTATATGCGGTGATTGCATTTCTACTATAATCTGTCAAAATGTTTTTCCATATAAAACTAAACCAGAAAAAAGCCAGTAGTATTTATTGAGTGCTATATTATCGCAGTCTGCAGCAACCTAACAAATGCTATGCAAATCATGCTGAGCACACAGATTATGGAAATCAACTGTTCAAGAGGCACACCATAGAGTCCATGGCATTGAGCTAATTGTCTCTCTGTCCATGAATTAAAGTTAATGAGGATGTGTTCCATTATGAGATATATGTACTTACGAACATATGGAGCTGCCTGAGAATGTCAGACAATTGGTGTGGTTTTTTGCCCACAATTACTTACTCTAATTGGCATCAGAATTTCAACAGTAAGATAACACAGTATTTGCCAACTTATTATTTCTTGCTAATAGAAGTCATTGGCTTCAGTATTTTGAAAGACTTCAGTTCTTCACAGCTCATCACAAATTAATGTCAAATGGAGACTTTTTCCCCCTTTTTAAAAACAAAAGGGATTTTTGATTGAACTATAGTTAATGCCAGGAAACTTTAGATCGAAAGCAATTTATTTGCTCACATTTGGTGCATTTTCTGAGCTATTGCTACAATACATTTATCACACAAAGAAACTATCATGTGGGTTTTCTCTGCTTGATCCTGAAAAGAAGATTAATCTTGTTTTTAAGTTTCTGTTATTCCTATTGCATCTGTGTGTGGGTAGGCATGTTGGGTGAAGAGACAGACAAAGAGAACAGCTCATAAATACATAGCTTTTAAGCCTATTTTTTCATTATATTGTTTTTATAACTTGCAAGATGATTTCCATTCTATATAAGATGGACCAAAAACTCTTAAGTATGTATGAGATATATATCTTTGAAACACCAATAATTCCTGTAGTTTTATGGGCAAATAACAGGCACATAAACAAATAAATTAAAAGACACATAAATATATATAAAGTAGAATAATATAAAAAGTAACATATCTCAGAGCAACAAGTACCCCAGAGAGTTTGCATATGTATTACAGGATATTCTTGTGAGCTAATTCACAGAATAGATGAAAGGGACTAATGCTGAATACCAACTGCTAAGCTGAATAGAGACAAATTTAAAGGGTAGTGTTGCGTGAAATGGGGGGAAAATGTCTCAAACCCCAGAGAAAAACACTGTGTCTTGCAAGTTCTGTGGTTCTGGTTGGGCTGCTATGAGAATCATTTGTCACACTGATTTAAAGGCTGATAGATACACAAAAAAAGATATAAACTACTTGTTAGATCGGGTACAAAGAGAGACACGAGACTAGTGCATTTCAAGCTCTTTATTTTGTGTTAAGATCTGTACAAGATCTTGGAGCCGCAGCAGCCCTTCATATAGGGATTGCTCATGGCTTGTCGGCCAATGACAGGACTTTGAATCTCCCACAATCAGCTCGGCCAATCGCGGTTGATTCTCTAGGGAAGCCAATCACGGCCGTTCAGTAGACCAATTGGGATGCGGTCCGTGTGGACCAATCAGATTTTAGTTTTTGGAGTATGTTAATATAGAACACTACTCCTTTCCCAAAAAGGCACATAGTCAGTCCTTCACACAGAAAGATTAGGAGGAAATGGACAAGACTTCTTTTGCTCTAAAGTTGCCTACAGGGATTTCTCCTTTAAAAGTAGAGCTCTTGCTAGATTTCTTGTGTTATAACTTTTATCTTCCTTTTAATAAATTTTATCAGCTACATTTATTTTATTCTTGTTTCTTTCCTCTTCAGGCTTCAAAGAGAAGAGTCTGACAATTGCAGTTTGTGAGTTTTGGGTTGCTCTGGCTTTCAGCTTCAGCAATGTCTTCAGGATTTAGCAGCATAATGTCCGTGCACCCCAGACTACTAGAAGATTTTAACAAATGTTAAATCTCAAGGGTAGGAAAACGAAAGTCTTGGAAAGGCCTGAGAGGTGGGCTTGATCAACTGGATATGCTGTACTTGAAACCAAATATATCAGTGGCCGTGGCAAAGACTACTTTTGACACCATCCCAAGCCCATCTTATCTGCACCTTAAAAAAGGAAGGCCATATGGAAATTGGAGAATGTCGGCCTGTTGGAGATGCTATGATTGTCTCAATTATTCAATTATCCAATCACTACTCACCTTTCCAATCTTTCATCACATTCCTCATCCATCCATCAGAATATCTAGAACCTATCCTGAATCAATTGTTATGAGTAGTTGAGCTGGGTGTCACTGGCATGTTGATGCTATTTCTGCAAAACTCTTTACTTGGCTGGCAACTTCATATAATTATAAGAAAGCATTGGGCTCATCAAATTATAACTGCCAAAGAATAGGCACTCAATGTTATTCCTTGCAAGCGGAAGTATAAATATCTCCAACCCATTGAGAATAATACCAAGTCAACAATATCAAAAACTGCTAAGAGATCCACCAAATCAGAGGTGATATTCAGCAGGTTCTGACCAGTTCTGGAGAACCGGTAGCGGAAATTTTGAGAACTGGCAAATTCTACCTCTGACTAGAGATGTATCCTTCCCCAGTCACGCCCACCAAGCCACACCCACAAAACCGGTAGTAAAAAATTTTTTGAATCCCACTACTGTCTTAAACATATATTTTTTTAACTTTCTAGAAAAAGCTTATTTCAAATTAGGGAGACTCCCCACACTCTCCCAAAACAGCTATGCATTCCAGTCCTACAATATTTATTATTTTATTGTAAATTTTAATTGTGGAAATATTGGTGGCTACAACCATTTCAAAACAAAATGTTGGTGCTTAGCTACTTATGATCTTTATTTCAAAAAATATTCTTGGACCCCCCTGTGAATGCAGTAGAAGACATGAAGCTGGAAGACCACACTTCATTCTGAAGCCCTTCCTGATGCCAGAACAAAACTGAATGATCTTCACTGTCACTTCCTACTAAAGGGAAAACCATTCGAAATAAAAATGACCTGGAACAGGTAGATATGACCCAGTAGAAGGATGAAATGAGAAGATTCAGGGAGGACTACAGATATATATACCTATGGACAATTGACTCAACTCAGGGACAAATAGAATACTTTTATTGGCCAAGTGTGATTGGACACACAAGGAATTTGTCTTGGTGCAAATACTCTCAGTATACATAAAAAAGATACATTCGTCAGGAGTCGAGAATCATAAGGTACAACACTTAATGATAGTCATAGGGTACAATAAGCAATCAATCATACAAGGAAACAGTGGAGAAAGAGTCTGTTTAGTTAACCATGTGCATGCGTGAGAGAGAAAAGGAGGAAGGAAGATTTAGTTAACTAGTAACTCAGTAGGACTAATTAAAGCAGTTGTGTTCCTTGCAAGATTCTTCCCAAAAAAGAAAATGTCTGTAGCTTGTGGTTGAAATGTGGGGTTCTTGGTGCTGAGTTTGGTTCCTTGCTAGCAGACATTTCATTATCCAACTACACTGTAACACCATCAGTCTAATGAGTATAGGGTTTACATTTATGTAAATGCTACATAAATGTGCCTTATCTGTTTGTGTCTATTGATGGAATCCCAGGCATTTGAGCGTGGCATTTGAGCAAATCAACCATCAATAGACACATACAGATAAACCACATTTATGCAGCATTTAAAAGTGACAATTAAAAAAACAAACAAGAAAAGAAACAAAAATATAGAATATGTCCCCACACAGAGAGTTTAGGAAGGATTTTCAGAAAGATAATATGGGACTGTGGATCTGAGCCAGAAGGAATGCTAGGTTGTGGAATTGGAATCATCCCTATCTTGAATTCAGATTATTGGGGCAAGTTCTTGACATTAGCACTTATTCACTTGCTTTTCAATGCAGTGGTTGTATGTCATGCAGAATACAGATAGTCCTCAACTTATGACCCCAATTAAACCCAAAATTTCTCTTGCTAAGTGAGACAGTTAAATGAATCCCCCCCCCCCCCATTTTATGATATTTCTTGTAGTTGTTAAGTTAGTAACATGGTTGTTAAACAAATCTGGCTTCCCCATTGATTTTGCTTGTTAGAAGCTCACAAAATGTCACATGACCTCAGGACACTGCAACCGTCATAGATATGAATCTGTTGCCAAGGGTCTGAATTTTGATCACGTGGCCATGTTGATGCTGCAATGGTCATAAGTGTGCAAAAATGGTCATAAGTCACTTTTCTCAGTACTGCTGTAAGTTTCAATGGTCATTAAATGAACTATTGTAAATTGAAGACTACCTCTTATTGAAGAACCACTGTACTATGTTCAGACCTGCAAATTTCACAACTGCAAGAATAAAGGGGAGAAAGACCACCCCAGTCCATGCAAAGAGAAATGAAACGTATTATTTGTATCAGTCTCTTACACACAAACACACACAGTCCTTGCATGGTGACATGCATGATGCTCTGATCATAAGGTCCCCTCCCTTAAAAAAAACAGCTATTCTATACAGGAGAGATGAAAAGATATCAAATCATTTTAGCCTTGAAAGAGCTGAAGCCTCAGAAGCAAGAATGGAAGAGGAGTTGTTGAACATAGAGAATTGGATTCTAATCAAAATGATAACGACTTAAATGCAATTTGCAGCAGAACTTTAAATAATAGGTTTTAAGCAACAATCTGTTCCTATTTCAAATATCACCATTTTTTTTTAATTTGGCAGACACGGCTTGATGTTTTTCTAGATTCTCATCTTAAAGCCTTCAGTCTTTTTTCTTTTTCTTTTTTTGTACTGCCCTTTCTAAAGTCATCATTACTCATTAGGTCTATTGTGCAGCAAGCAGAAATAGGTCAAGGATGAAATGCTCCCTCTTAGGGAGAGGCACACAAGGACTATATAAAGCTATTTTCAACTTTTCATGGGATTACCCAGTGGATGAATGCTGCCACCATTGACTTACGAATCAATGTTCTACAGGAAGGACCGGGGAGTTAAATCTTTTCAGATTTCATCGTTTAAAGACATTGGTTTAGGATTCTGTTTGAAAAGATGTTCTGTGAGTCTTCAATATACATTGCATGGATTGCTCATGAACACCACCAAATCAAACATTCCGAGATAAAAAGAAGAGGGAGTGCTCTGTATAGCAGGAATCAGACTTTATACTAAAGGATGACTTCAAGTAATTTGTATAAGGTTTGGGCTAGTGCAATAATGGCTTCCTTGTCCTTCAGCATAACCACACATGTTCACACAACCTTCACGTATTTTACTGTCTAAGATTATTTCAGTATGGATTGTGTACTCTCACATTGTAATTTGTGTTTGGCAGCTGAACCAGTTTATTCCTGGCTTGGCTGTGGTATACTTAGAATAGCAGAAAAGGCTACTTTCCATTTTCAGCACTGAAACCAGGTTATTTTCCATAAAGGAAATGCCTATCTCATTCTACTTCTATAACATTGCTTCCCTATGTTGTACAAGCGTCTTCAAATTTTTTCGTCTGTTACTGGGGCATATCTATGGATCTTCTAAACAATACTGTTCTGCTCTTTTCAGCTGCCATAGCAACATGCAACCAAGGTTGAAGATGCTGAGGGAAGGATCTAGCCACAAAAATGTCAACTCTGCTCTCATTGCACATCACAGCTTGTAAAAGGCTTTAAAATGGGAAGGAGGAGCAGGATCTGCAGTAAGAAAGTATTGCATCATAGCAAGCTATCCCCCCAATACACAGATGATCAGAGAATTTGATATAATGCATATTAAAAGTATAAGATGAGCATCAGCAAATTGTTTTAATTTTCTTTTAATGCAGGAACATGGATTGGGGGCGAAGGGCTGGAGTTGGCAAAAGTGAAGAAGGTCACAGGTCAGTTTCAAGCTGCTAGGTGAGGAATTGGGAAATGAAAACTGTAGGATGCAGATGTGTGTAGATGAGAATGCCTACAGTTATCAATGAACAACTATCAATGAAGCCTACAATTATAAATGAACCTAGAGAGGTTAGTCTTAACTATCGATTATGATATGACTATGTGACCAGGATCATTCAAGGTGTTGTGAATGATAGTTCTTATAAACCTTAGTTAGCTTATGAAAGTTATCATCTATAACATCAGTGGAAACAAACCTGGACCAGAAATGTTGGGAAATACCCAACCAGGCAAAGAGTGCAGAATTAGCCTCAAATCTTGAACAGATGCAAGAGATCCAGAACTGATCTCCTCTTAAACTCTACAGAGCCTTATCCCAACTGAAGATTGATAGCCTGGAGAGATTCTCGTATAATTAGCAGAATATAAATTCAAGAAGAGATTGGACTGCCATTTGTCAGAAATGGTGTAGGGTCTCCCACTTGGCCAGCTGGGGTGTGTGTTGGACTAGATGACCTACAAAGTCCCTTCCAACTCTGATTATCTGTTATCTGAACCCTGTACGTGAGGATTTGTTGCTTACAGCTGACAAGAAATTACCTTATTAAATTTTCTCCTTTTCTTAAGTTTGGCAGGACCCTGGTGTGCATCAGAAGTGTTATCATGAAGTAACAGAAATGTCACTGCTGGATCCTATTATTTTTGTCTGAAAGTTCCACCCTTTTGTATGGATGCAAGCTTCATTCCTTTCGACACATGTAAAAAAGTGTTAGTAATAGTGTTCCTTGTTATCCTTCAATGTCACCATTTAAGAAATGCCTTCCTCATTGTAGAATATTATAACCAAATATAATTAGTAATTATAACCAAACATAAATATCTGAGATTGTGGAGAAATAATTCTTGATCAAAATTATCTGTTTTTCCTCCAGACTATTTGTAGTTTTAGGCCAGGAACACAGATTTGTGCTGTTTCAAATACTATTTGATTTCAACTTTATCAGCTCCAGCTAAAGATTTGGGGTGATAGGTTAAAGGTGTCCCATTGTATAATAGATAATTAGACATCGTTACTATGGTTGAATCAGCTAAATAATTAATCTAGGTAATCAGTTCTTGCATGTAGAACATTTCACAATAATTTAGAATGCATTAAATAACGCATATATTAAGATGATATATATAATCAATTCTTTAAATTTTAAAAAAATATTTAAAAAGTAATCAGTTTGACTAGGTGTGTGTGTGTGTGAGAGAGAGAGAGAGAGAGAGAGGGAGGGAGAGAGGGAGGCAGAGGAAGATATACAAATAAATGAATAGTTCATTAAGATGTTGTGGTATTTGAAATATGTAGTTTTCTTACAAAACTACAATTCCCAGCATTTTCACTTCTTATTACATGAATTTGGAATGAAATTCCAGAGAATGTTCTGTGTCTTAAAATATTTTAAATGTATCTGTTCACGTTCCTTCCATTAGCTCTTTCACAATAGAGCAGTTCAGAAAATCTATTTCAGTGCAGTTTTACATTTGTGACCTACTGACCTACTTTTCTGTTTCTGACTGCTACAAGTTGGTATTCCTGAAAAAGGATTTTTCTTTTCATCCATGAATTGTGTTTGACATTTTGAGATAAAAGCCATTAGAAGAATAACAATTTAGTTTAATCTGTTTTGTTCTGCTTTGTAATCAAGCCCAGGGAAGTGGGTTGTTATTTTTGGTACATTCCTGTTTAATTGTGAGTGTTGTACAGAGCTATTTGAAATTTTTTTTTCCTTTTTCCTTTTGGAAACATTTATCTTTGTTAATCTAGAATAAGAAATAAAATTCAGCTTTCTTTATGGCTAATACATAGTGAAAATGAAAGGAAAAAGGCTTATTGAATCAATCAGTGAGGGAAATTAATCTTTGTCTTCTCTTGAATAACCTGTTGTTGAAATAATTATGTAGAGAGTGGGTTGAAGGAATAAAAGAAAAGACACAATCTGCCTAAAAAACAAATAATGTTTTGAAAGTGTTATCATAGCCAGAGAATATATTATACATGCATAGCTGGGTGAGCTGACTGACAGCTTAATCCCTTCCCTCCAATTTATACTGCCTCTAGAAATCAGTTCACCAAATACAGTAAAAAGCACAGCAAGCCAATGATACAGAACATAAAATTTTTAAAGAAATGGCACACCCAGACAACAATAGTATCATTGGTGCAAGTATATATGAAGTTCTGTTTAAAACTGACTCACAGAAAAATATTTTATTCACTTTCCCCCTGCATATGATAGAAGCATACAAAATAGGAGTTTGTATTTTTAAAATATACATTTCAAATTAATCCCACCAGAGAATTTATTTCTTAAGCCTGTCATTTTCTGTTATTTTGTTTCAAACAGATTTGAGGACTCTAGTCTGACCCTAATCAGTGCAGGATCCACAGTAACAACTCTGACAGCCTCTGTTCAGCCTCTGTCTGACGAACTCACTAAAATCTGTTCCACCGACTGACAGTTCACAAAGCCAGGAAGTTCTTCCCGCTCTCTAGCCTGAATCTGGTTCTTTGTAATTTAAGTCCATTCATTCTGTCTTGTTCATTGGATAGCAGAATAAATCAACCTCTTTTCCTTTGTGAAAAAAATTGAGATATTTGAAGACGTCTATCACGTCTCCCTCACTTGTCCCTTCTATATGCTAAACAAGCCAGTGGTGGGATTAAAAAAACTTTTACCACCAGTTCGGTGGGTGTGGCTTGGTGGGCACACTTTGAGCGCATGCACACACTTTGCGTGCGCGCACATGCCAAACATGCACTTTATGCTGGCGCAGAGACATTTGCGCAGGCGCCGAGGCATTTCAACTCACCTCCTGTAAATCTGCACTCTGCCAGTCACTTCAGCAGCTGCTGCGGAGCATTCTTCTCAGGGGTGGGTTTCTATCAGTTCTGTCCACCTCTGTAGAACCAGTAACTCTGAAGAGCAGCAGACATAGAACCAGTTCTATGTCTGCTGATGTTTTTGCCCACCTGCCCACCCAGGTTCTTACCTGACCTTTATTTCCTGATGTTTTTCAACTTCAGCTGCCGTGCGAGGCACAGCTGCAGTTAAAAAAGCAGGAAAAAGGGCTTTTTGAAAGGCTGCTTCTCTGCACGCAGCATGCTGATGATGATTTACAGGCACGTGTGCAGCGTGCAGGGAAGCACATCGTAAATCACCAAACCTCATAAATGACCAAACTGGTAGTTAACCCTGTTGGATCCCACCCCTGATTCTACTGTGCCGCGCAAAGCAGCCGCGCTTCAAAAGCAGAAGATAAAGGTGAGTATGGGAGCCCGGGGAGGTGGATGGGCCAACACCAAAGTGGCGGAGAGAACCAGTTCAGTCTCCACTGCTCATCGCCGCTACCGGCTCAACCGAACCAGTCCGAACCAGTAGTGTACCACCACTAGTATCAATGACCTGGATAAGGGAGATAAAGAGACTCTGCAAATAGACAAAAGTTGGAGGATTAGCAAATACTTTAGATGAAAGGGAAGAGATTCAAAATGATCTAGGAGAATTAAGCAGGGGTTCAGGAACAGCATAGAAAGACATAACTTGGCAATGGTATGTGCAAAAAGGATGGGGATGTTTTTGTTGATTGCATTTTTATAAACAATATGATGAAACCATTAAAAGTGCTATTGGGGCAGAAGTGGCATTCAGCAGGTTCTGACCAGTTCTAAAGAATCGGTAGTGGAAATTTTGAGTAGTTCAGAGAACCAGCGGTAACATTCCCCCAGGAGTGGGGTGAGAATGGAGATTTTACAGTACCCTTCCCCTACCATGCCCACCAAGCCACACCCACAGAACCGGTAGTAAAAAAAAATTGAATCCCACCACTGATTGATACAAATGTTGAACAGCACAGGACCAAGGACACAGCCCCGTGGGACACACCCTCCTTCCACCCCTTTCACATTTCCGGCCAAGCTGAAGTAGAGTCATTAATAAGCACTTTTTGAGTATAACCATTCAGCCAACTATGAACCCGTCTAACAGTAATCTAATCTAATCCACATTTACTACCGTGTTTCTCACAAAATAAGGCCGGGCCTTATTCTTTTTTGAGCCCCGAAAAAATGGCTAGGATGTCTTTTCAGGGGTGAATTAATTTCTTCCTCCCCCCGTGCACCAGAGCTGTCTCCAACAACAGCGTCTGAGTCGCTCCCACTTTTCCCACGTCCCCGTAACAACAGGAAAAAAAAGATTTTGAGGTACCTGGGAGTGCCGCGCGCTGCGTTTTGGTTTAATCCCGAGTGGCTGGCTGGGCGTGAGAAGAGCCGAGTGAGTGTCTCTGCTGTTGCTACCCTTGGTGCTCCAGCCTCGGGCTCTTCAAGTTTGCAAAAGTCCTGGTGCACAGCCCGTTCCTGCATTCCAAGCACCCAGGCTGAGCTGCAGCTGTCCCTCTCTCACCAGCGCCATCTCCAATAACAGCAGCAGCAGCAGCGGGAACCATAGAAGTTACGGAGGCGGCTGCCCCACCCAGGAAGCAGCTAAAATGCTTCCACGGTTCCCGCTGCCGCCGCCACTGTTATTGGAGATGGCGCTAGCGAGAGAGGGATAGCTGCAGCTCGGCCTGGGCGCTTGGAATGCAAGAACAGGCTGTGCACTGGGACTTTTGCAAACTTGCAGAGCCCGAGGCTGGAGCACCAAGGGTAGCAACAGCAGAGACACTTGCTCGGCTCTTCTCATGCCCACCCAGCTGCTCAGGATTAAACCAAAACGCAGCACGCGGCGCTCCCAGGTACCTCAAAATGTTTTTTTTCCTGTTTTTACAGAGACGGGGGGAAAGCGGGAGCGACTCAAATGCTGTTGTTGGAGACGGCACTGGCGAGAGAGGCACCAGCACTGGTGGGAACCGTGGAAGCTACGGAGGCCTGAGAAGCAGCTGAAACACTGCCGGACATCCACACCGACACCGCCCGTCTGCTGACCCGGGTAAGGGAGGGGTAAGGGAGCCCTCGGTGCTTCATCGTGGTGTTAGGAGCAGCTGATGGTGAGGCATAGCTGCCTGCAGGGCACTCCTAATGGCAAGTTCCCCCCCGCCTTCCCTCCCACAATTTTGCATGTTTTAAACTAGGACTAAATTTGGGGGGAGGGGCTTAATTTCATTTTATGCCGAGAAAACATGCTGGGTCTTCCTATTGGGGGGGGGCGTATTGTTGGAGAAACATGGTATTTTAAAGAAATGATTAACCTGCATTCTACCTGCTTTTAAGCATATAATGGAAAACACAAGGCAGAAGTTTGTAACGCATTAAAAATACATTTCAAATCTCACCAGATATCTTTATTCCTATAATTTGGTGAGCTACTGTTTGGATGGTTTGTAATTATTAACCCACATTGTGCTTGTTTACTAAACTATTTAGGGAACATGTGTTGATGGTGCTACTATTAGTGATTGATTTATATAGTTGCCTATTAATAATTATTTTTATACTAAAATATATATATGCAATCTTATTTCATTTGTTCTGAGTCTTCTCCATTAATTCCCACTGAAAGCTTTGGTCTGTTTTAGATATCCAGCATGAAGCAAAACCTACAGGTCACAGAGAGGTTACAGATACGGCCAAGCAAAAGAAAGCTGTGAAAATGGCAGATTAGAAAACTAGCTTATTTTGCCTGCAAACCAAGAGGTTCGATCTGTGCATTCTATAAAAACACTTCTATAAAAATGAATAATTTGTTCTTGGCTCTCTATAATGTGGCAGATGTGATCCTTTAGATGCTAGTGGAAACTTGTGGGGAGGCTGAGATAGGAAGAGGGAAAATGGCAGATGAGTCACAGGACTTTTCTTATAAATGACAAATCAGCTCAGGTCGGAAAAAATCTGGGAAAAATGTCTCAGAGTATTCAAAGAGACTCAACCTAAAGCTATCCACTATAAATGAGGCTACAAGCTTTTCCCTATAATTTTCAAGGATCACTATTTATCCCAGATGTCCATTAAAGATAATCTTTTTAAAAAATCTGTGCAGTTTTGTTGGGGCTTGACTGTGATCGAAATTTCAGCCCTAAAATGTAAAGCAGGAATGGATAAAGGACAGACTTAAAAAACCAATTCTATGTGTTGAGTTCCCACAAAGAGTTTGGAAATTTTCTTCTATGTTTATATGCAATATTCCTATTGTACTGCATTGTACTACATTATAGTTTTAGCATTTTAGAAACAGCAGGAACCTCTTTTCAATAGTTTTTCACCCATCGTACTGAAGGGAGATCTGAATGGAAAAAAAAGAAAGTTGGGGAGAGACCACATGAAATAAATAGTCTATCCTGTAGAAATTATGAGACAGAGAATGGCATAAAATGGAAGGCGAACTCTCTATAAAATGCCTGGAGCACTTGTAGAAAAGACAGGATATAAATATAATGAATGAAATGATGGAGAAATAAATTCAAAAATGTTTCAGAATTACCTATATTCTTCATTGCCTAAAACCTGACATGTAAAATATTCAAAGAAATCTCAATAGATATAATGCCTAGCAGACCTGTACATATTTTGAAAGAACCGAATTTAGGGATACAAGCAAAGTCCCGGTGATGGAGTGATGAAAATTAATGTGAGTAATTTCCAATTGAAACTAGCGTACACCCAGGCTGTTGATCAGTCAGTTGAAAACAACTCATTTAAGACAGTTAATTGAAACATATTTATATATTTATAGAAATCTTTGTATTTCCATAAATTAAAGACTGACTCAAAATAAAATAATATTTTGTTGTTTTAAATTAAAAAAAATACTAAGAAAAACTAAATAATTGAGCACTTCACATTTGCAATCTTCTTCATTCCATTTACCATTTAATATACCATAAAAATTACTCAGAAGACTTTTATTCCTAAATATTAGAATAAATTACTATAATTTCCAAACCATAAAACCCAAATTCTCAGATTTCGTGCTTTAGATGTATTTACTAAGTTTCACAAATGTGCTAAGTTCCAAGCATAGTTTGAAGACATAGAATGAAGTAACTGTGCCAAAGGCAAGCAAATTTAAACAAGCAACTACTGACACCTCCATAACAATTGTTCATCTTGAAATTAATTTATCCATGTGTAACAAAGACAGAAAACAATTCTGGAAGTTCATGATATCTGCAGTATCGGAAAGCTGAGACAACTCCAAGGCAAAGAAATGTAGATGCTAGAAGATGAATATTTATATAAATGTTTGTTTATTTATTTATCAAATTTAGACACTGCCTATCTCACTATCAAAACACTGGTGGCCACATACCAGATATAGTTTTCTTGTCAGAGTAGTGTCAATGTGACTGGAGAGAAGAGCTCACCCTGTCTCCTCTGTTGTGGTGAAATCACACTTGGTGACTTTGAGATTTTCTTATGTTGCCTCGCTACACAAGAAGGCAGACCTATTTGACTGATCTTCCCCCAGTGACTGATGGACCTGGTGGGTTCCAAAGGGAACTGGGGATTATACCTGAGCTCCTGCTACAGGGTCCTGCAGAGGTCCTGGCTGTTGCCTGGAATGGGAGTAGGCCGAAGCTATGGATAGGATTGTACAACCTCTCTTGGTCCATCGCTCCCAACACTTCCCAAAGATGACGGAAGAATTGAGGTAGCTGAAAAGGATCAAGAGATGTCTAGAAAGCCACTGGAGAAAGATGAGAGATGAGTTAGTGCTGCGATTTAGATTACGTTGTGGTAGCAAGAGTGGTAAAACATCAATATTTCTGTGTGTTCTTATTGTATCTTCAAAATGCCATCCAACAGCCCTGTTTAACGCTCCCTGGACCTTCCTGGGCAAGGGAGGTCTGGAGGTTTACTTTCAAGGCAATTCAGAAGAATTCTCTGTGCATCTGGCAGATAAAATTGCCCAGATTCACTTCCAGTGGGGGGCCAAGCATGGTGCAGGTTCTATGGAGATGCCTGGGGAGAAGACTGGCTCATTATCTAGAAACAGTGTGATCCTTTTGTACCTGAGGAAGTGGCTATGTTCCAGAATTCTGAGTGCATTAGATTATCCATTTATAACTTTGTCGTGTACATCCATCTATCTTCAAAGGAAGCTTCATTTGTTCAGTTCACCCTACAGCTGTGTGAATGTCTGTTCGATTCTGTCTCTTGGACTACTTGCACAATATTAAAAAGAAGAAATAAATTATTATCAACAGACTGAATATACAGTATATTTCTGGCACTGTTTCTATATTTCTGTTGAAGAAAATAATAGTTCTCTACAAAGTAGGCCAGGAACTCCAGAGAGACAGTACCATTGCTTTTGATTTCTTTTTCTACCTTGAAGTTCAAAGAGCATAAGTAAGTTCTTTGCAAAAGGAAGTGCAGAACTCTTTGAAGGACTGACAACACAATTACCATGCAATATAAAGAGGGCTTCAGTAATACCAGGTAATAAGGGACTCAGCATGCATGTGTGGTGTCACATCACTTTGATATTGCAGATATTATGTCTTGGGAATACTTTTTATTGTTAGGAACTGACTTGCTTTTGAGGTTAGCAATCTGTACATTACCTCACCTCACCGACTGGCTTCAAATCCTACTGAGGATATTCAGTGCCTCTTATTTAGTGCTAGGAAGTTACACATTTTAATCATATAATAATAGACAACAACAAAGCTTACGTGCCAGATGGATGTATTTCTTCACCACTGTATAAACCATAAATTGGCATCATTAAACAACCAGGGCTGGATTGCAATGTTTTTTATTTCAATGGCCAAGGCTGCCATAGAAAAGACAGTGATGTGACCCTGCCCGGTTTAGCAAAGGGGGGAAAACAGTAGTAGGATTCAATTTTTTTTACTACCGGTTCTGTGGGCATGGCTTGGTGGGCGTAGCAGGGGAAGGATACTGTAAAATCTCCAGTCAGAGGGGTATTTGCCGGTTCTCTGAACTACTCAAAATTTCCACTACTGGTTCTCCAGGACTGGTCAGAACCTGCTGAATACTACTGAGGTGACTTTTCCCCCAGAAAAGTCCCGATACGTCACGTGACGACGCCATGATGATGCAAGTTTGATACCCCTGTTCTAGGAGCTCATTCATGCCAAAAATGAAATTACGCCTTTGTCTAACAATGGTATATGGTATATTAATGTAAAAAGAAATAGAGGATAAGATTTCTTTGGACATTTTCTCACTTCTGAATGGACAATATATGATTCCTCTCCTCCTTTTATTCCTGGTCCCCACAAAACTTTCTTCCAAGATAATATGTGAAAATACAAACAGATTTTATATATCTTGAATTTGCCTCAAGACTATGCTAGAACAAAGGGGGAAATACTACTTTTACATCAATTTATCCATAAGGCTATGTTATTCATGGCCTCAGGTGGAATGAAGGCAGCTTCATTGGGACATTGCAATAGAAAGATGTTGTCTGGGAATATGTATGCTATGAGGAGGCGCCTGCAAACAGCTGAGTTTTTGTCAAAAGATGCACTATGTGAAATTATTATATAAGCTTCACTTTTTATGTATTTGCATGTGACATTACAATACAAACACAAAATAGTTTGGGTCATGAACTTGGAACACACGTTTTAATTTGCCCCCTTATTTGCAGATACTTTGATGCTGTGGTTAGATGCAAGTTGGGAAAGGAAACAATGTACAGGTAGTCCTCAACTTACAACAGTTCATTTAATGACCATTCAAAGTTACAACAGCACTGAAAAAAGTGACATATGACCATTGTTCACAGTTACAACCTTTGTAGCACATGTTCATGTGATCAAAATTTAAATGCTTAGCAACTGGTTCATACTTATAACCATTGCTGTGTCCCATGGATTCACTTAACAACCAGGTTACTAACTTATCAACTGCAGTGATTCACTAAACAACTGTGGCAAGCAAGGTCATAAAATGGGACAAAACTCACTTAACAAATGTTTCACTTAACAACATACATTTTGGGCTCAATTCTGGCCATAAGTCAAGGACTACCTGTACAAATACTTAACTGACTGCCAAACAATTGATCGGATTGCAAATTCTTCAGGATACCTAGTCTGTTTCTGAAAAACACCGCTATTGTTATGGATTTTCCAATGTTGCTCTCTGTATTTATGCACATTTCTCCCTCATTCTGTCAAGCATAGCTTTTATCAATTACCCAACATTTATTCAATTTCTTCTTATTATTGTGAAGGTTAGAATTATTACTCTTTGATCTGTGCTATCCTGTCAAAAGGCCGCTGAAATTCTTTGCACATTTTAGTCGTTTTTAGTCGACCCAGAACGATTCCTTGCAAGCCACGAGTAGGATAAGACACAAAGGTCATGGACTCATTTTCCTTCTCACAAGTCCACTTTTCCATTTGTGATACCCTCTTTTTTCTGCCACGAAAGAATTAAAATCTGAATAAAGCAGGTAGCCATTACTACAAATATCTATAGCCAAAATATTTTTGCAGAAGGCCCCATGGGGCCTCAAGCAATTTACTACAAACCTAGAAGATTTATTCTGTCTGTGTCCATCTATCTGTCTGACTTTCTCTCTCTCTCTCTCTCTCTTCTCTCATTCATGTATCTTCTATCTTGCATTTCATTCAGGATAAGGCAATATACATAGTGTTCTTACTCTTATTTACTCTCAAAAGCAGGGGAAGGAGTTGGAAATGAGGAAGAATTATTGACCCAAAATCATCCAGGGAGTTTCTATGGCCACCCCTCCCCATAAGATCACAAGGCTGCATTTTGGGTGCTTTCAAATAGCCTGTGTTTTTGGCTGCTTTTAGTTTTCCCACAGTTATGTAATCACAATTTATTTTTGCTGGAAACAGTTTACTTCTGCTTTCTGGCAAAAACAAAAACAAAAACCTGTTGGTTCACTGAATGTGAGGTTTGCTTCATGACTGCTGTGAAAGTTAACCATGGTCATGTGATGACCCCCCTTAACAACTGTCATGGCTTGCAATTGGAATTGCAGACCTGTATCATAGGATTTCATTTCCCCCTTTTAAATGTTAGGAAAATCCAACTCCGATCAGGGCCATGGCCAGTATGAAAAATGTGACACTTTGCTCCTCCTATTTTGCTAGAAAAAAATGTAGTGTTCTTCTGCCAATCATACACTTCATGGTGTCCCTATGAGAAAATCCATCCCTGTCTGAATAGCTATCAGCCTCAGTGAGCAAAGTCTCTAATTAAACCTTTGGGAAGAAAGCCAACTATTTGCAAAGTCAAGTGCTACACTGGCTGAACAAAAAAAATTAATGTTCTATATAAATAAGAGGTCTAAGAGTTCAAAAAGAGTTAAGGGATCATTAAAAATTCTATAAAAATATTCTAAGAAAAATGATTCCTAAGTCTCTCCCTAAATTCATATTCATGTTTTAAATATGAGACAATTTAAAATTTGATATCATTATCAGTTTATAAGCTGAATCTTACATTCATGGGTACTTCCTAATCACATTGCAAAGCATCCTGAACAATACTCATTACTGAGCACTGAATTTTCTGATATACAACTTTTTAAAAATCCTGAATCATGAACTGCTGAAAATTAATGTCAGATATGTTAACTATTTATATCTTTGCCCATTTGCACTTAACCATGACACAAATATGGCCTACCAACTCATTTTCTGCTATGTCCCCACAATGTTACTTTCATCTCACACAAACCCAGCCAAAAAATGAGACACACATAAGTAGGCCTTAACTCTCTCTAGCATTATAGTATATTCCTCGTTATTCCAACACCATCCAAGGGTATACAGAATCCATTAAGCTTTGTTATTCATTACATTGGAGAGAAAGTAATGGGTGATTGCTTGGAGCATAAGCAACAGACACAGAATAGAGACTAGTCATTGCCTGTCACTACTGTATGCCAACTTGGCAACTGCAGAAAGTCTATTATCTAATAAATATTCCCAGGATTGTTTCAAGAGGACAATGGACTTTCCGTGGTAAATAGTGCCATCTTCAGGCATGCCTAATTTCTTCAATATTTCTTCACTATGGCCAGAGATAATTCAAAAGCCTTTTCACATGAGACAGGTGAAATGTTTTAACTGTCATGTATTCGATGGACACGCACACAGGCACACATACACAATGGGTGGTTTATGTTTCTCTCAGTGTCAAGTCCTCTACCAAGGCCCGGGAGTTTGAGGGTTCTTGTAGGATCTTAGCTGTTCCTAGCACTGCACTCTCTTCTGGACAGAGCTCTATTCCTGGGATTTGTTGGGGCCACTCTCCCAGCTCATGAGTGCTCCTACCACCACTGGGACCACCTTGGTCTTTACATTCCACATCCTCTAGATCTTCCTTCAGGCCCTAGAACTTCTCCAGCTTTTCATACTTCTTCCTGATCATGCTGTCACTTGGTACCACTGCTATCTTCTAACCCTTGTCTATTACTACAATGTCCAATATCACAATTGGCCAATAACTGCTTTTCCTTCTGGATTTGGAAATCCCACAGGATCATAGCCTTGTATTCTCCATTACTTTCTGTGGTAGATTTCACATTTTGGGAGAGTCTAACCAATACAGCTCACTATACCAGGTATTTGATGGCTAACAAGGCATACATGTTGATGGTGTAAATCAGTGGTGGGATTCAAATGTTTTTACTACCGGTTCTATGGGCGTGGCTTGGTGGGTGTGGCATGGGAAGGATACTGTAAAATCTCCAGCCAGAGGTGGTATTTGCCGGTTCTCCAAACTACTCAAAATTTCCGCTATCGGTTCTCAAGAATTGGTCAGAACCTGCTGAATACCAGCTCTGGTGTAAATCTATTCTTCCCATTGAACTGGTTCCTCAGAACCTGCCATATGTGTGGTGGTACATACACATAAACATCTGGATTAAGAATTCCTGGATTAGGAATCTGAATTAGAGGAATCTAGTCTAATGCAGAGGAACGTTCTCATGTTCATAACTGCAACATACAAGTACTGAAAATCTGTGCTAATATTAAACTGAACACTCAAAGGGTTTTATTATTTAGTTAATTTACATACAGTAGTCACTCTCTGGAGCAGTATTTTTCAACCTTGACAACTTAAGATGGATAGACTTCAACTCCCAGAATTCCCCAGCCAGATCTAGACATGATTCAGATAGATAACTCAGGGTAACAAATCTCAGATGATGACATACCTTAAGGGACAGGGACCTAGAGTGTGCAGTTGTTATATCCTATGGATGGGCAGAGATAATCAGAAATAGGTCCAGGAAATAACCACTCCGTGTCTTGAAGGACATTATATTGTAATAACCAATAGCTTGAAATCACCTGGAAATAAATTAGTGACCAGGCCAACTTGTGAAGTAGTAGTATTACATGGACACCTATATTCCTGCAATCTGGACCAACTATAGCTTCCAAGTGTTCTTCAAATGCACCACCAAAAGTGAATTGCAATAACCCAGATGAGAGGTTATCAAGTTGTGGGTGACAATGGGTAGGACGTCCTAAGCCAGGAATGTGCAGATTTGTGGAAATCTGGATTCAAGGTCCTCCAATAAATGGCAGCCATCTGCTGTTCAGTTAGGACTTGTTCATCCATGGGGGGGCGGGGGCGCAAATTATGCACTTGATTGTCTGGATCCCATTTACAAATAAGATGGACCTCCAGATGAGGTGGTCATGATTACAATCCACTTGGAATTGCTAAGGTTGAGTTTGACTCTGTTCTTCCCTATCCAGATTCCCACAACCTTCAGGCCTTGACTCAGAATCTATATATAAAACAGTTCCAAATCTACAACTTTTCTTCTGACTCTACAATGGGTTGTGAAAGTATTCGTTAAGCAATGAATCTGGGATATAGGCTGAGAATGTAAGTTAAAATTTGATCCCTAACCAGCCCTACACAGGGATTTCCGATAACATACTTGCTAGCCACTACATTATAAGGCTGAAATAATGTTGTCCAAATTAATTGTTTTGCTCTATTTAACTGTCCATTTGAGATCAGAGAGGGCTGAACCAAGTCTTTTTCACAGAGGGATTTGTGCAATCTTGGTTATATCTTTGTTATTCAAGGTATTATAAAATCTGTTGATTAGCCCAGATCAAGCAGTTTGAAATCCAACCAAGTTTCAAGCAAAAAATGAAAAATATGATGAATCTGTAAACTGAACACATGCATTTAAGCTGATGTCTGTTGGATACAACGTGTATGTTATCAGCGAGTAATTAATTCTTGAGGTTTAGGACAAAGAATATCAGAGTTGGAAGGGACCTTGCAGGTATTCCAGTCCAACCCCCTGGTCAAGCCCTACACCGTTTCAGACAGTCGGTCTCCTCTTAAATACTGTTCAGTCTCCTCTTAAAAACCTCCAGTGATGGAGCACCCACAACTTCTAAAGACAAGGAGTTCGCTGGTTGATTGTTCTGCTAGGAAATTTCTCCTTACTTTTAGGTTGAATCTCTCTTTGATTAGTTTTCATCCATTGCTTCTTGTCCTGCCTTCGGGTGCTTTGGGAAATAGGTTGACACACACACACCCGTCCTCTTTATGGCAGCCCTTCAAATATTGGAACTGCTATCGTGTCTCCCCTGGTTTTTTTCTACCGGTATACAAAGTGTAAGTAAGCTCTTTCAGTATAGGAGACAGGATTTAAATAACTCAGTATGTTTGTTTTACCAATAAACAAAAAAAAATACACTTAAAATTTATAGATAATGTAAATTCAAGATTGTTTACAAAAGTGCAACAGTGAATATTCATATTATTGAACTTCTAGTCTGAAATCATCCAAGCCAATGTTTTCTGCACATTTCTTTTGACCACTATAACTTAAATATCCAAACGTTGAAGAGATAATGCATTCTACAATATAAATTCATTGCATTTTTAATGACCCAAGTATAGTTACAGTAGTTATAAATTAAGTCAAACTCATGAATACAAGAGAGGAAGAACAGACTCAATTTTTATTCCAAATTGTTCTGTATTTCCTTTACAGATAGTTCTCTACTTACAACAATAATTCAGCTAAGAATGTTGATAGCTGTTAAGTGAATCATATGGTTGTTAAGTGAATCTAGTTTATCCCATTGACTTTGCTCGTGAGAAGCCAGCTGGGAACTTTACAAATATTGATTACATGGCCCTGGGACAGTGCAACTCTCATAAATAAATGCGTTGCCAAGTGCCCCAATTTTGATCACCTGACCTGGAGATGCTACAACGGTCATGTGAAAACTAGTCATAAGTCATAAGTTTTTTCAGTGCCGTTGCAATTTCAAACAGTCACTAAATGAATAGTGGTAAGTTGAGGGCTACCTGTACTTGATCTGATTTCAAGATTTTTAAACAAATATGCAGACAAACCCACTGATTTAGATAATTTTGTGTTAATATTAACCTACTACAGGTTAGGTTAATCTGATCAATACAGGCCTGCAGCCATCAATCTAGCACTTCCAAAATTTATCATACAATTTTTATCAAGTCCTAAAGTGACACTGCAACACAGGGGAGAGTACACCACAGTTAGTGGTAAGAGCATATACCACATTTGTAAGTAAAATGTCCATCACAAGTGATTTCAATGGCATGTCAACTTTAAAAATTGCTTTTACTTTATTCCTGTATGAATAATGAAAGTTTCTTTTTCAAGAAAGAATACCGCCACTGATATTCGTTAGGCTGAAATAAAAACACATGATTTTATAGCAATAAATCCTCTGGTTTCATTGAAGAGTAATTCTGAGTAATTGGGCACAGCAAAGAGCTGCGCATGAGGCCTTAATCCTCCTCTGAGTCACTTTCTTCTCTCTTTGTTGGAACAGAGCACTTGATGGACGTCATCAGCTGGTCTTGAATTTGTTTCCTGGGGTTTTCTTCCAGGTCTGTCTTAATGGCACCTGACTCAGAAATTTTCCATTCTAATTCTAAATGTAAGAGATAAACAACAGGGAGAAATGACACATTGTGAATGCCTTGTGAAGTTGGAAAGAATAAAGTATCACCGTGTTCCTTCTCCCTCTGAACAATTCCATCTGTTGTTTTCTTTTTCACTTTTACTATAGTGCTTAAGTTCTACACAAACTCCTTGAAGCAGCCTTTGGGACATTAACTGGCATGCTACAGCTAGCCAAGAATGGACACTTCATCTCACTTCCTTTATCTTGTTTGTAATTTATTTGGAACTGCGACTACTGTTTGGCATCTTTTGTAGAGCTCAAAGACATAAACACCCAATTCCCTGCTTATTTCTTTACAGCAACAAAACAGACATCTTCCATGTAGCAGCAGGTTTTTATTGCACATGTTCACACTGGCTTACATCCCAGAAATGGAAGCAAGTCAATAGTACAAGTTAATCAGATATCATACTGTTAACTCTGTGGGCAACCTAATCAGTCAATCTCATTTATGTTAGCTTAAAAGGAAGATTAGCATGATCTGGATTTTCTACTCAGACTACCGTGTTTCTCATATAATAAGGCCGGGTCTTTTTTTTTTTTTTGAGCCCCCCAAAAATGGCTAGGCCGTCTTTTTGGGGGGTGACTTAATTCCCCCCCCTTGCATCTTCGGGCGGGTGGGCGGCGATGGCTTGGATGTTGACCTCGGCGTTGGTGGGGCACTTCGTATCGGGGTCAACGCAGGCAGCACCATATCCGGGTGTGCAACAAAAGTACTTCCTAACGGCAAGCCCCCCCCCCATTCCCCCCCCATTTCGCATGTTTTAATATAGGCCTTAATTTGGGGGGAGGGATTTAATTTCATTTCATGCCTATAAAACATGCTGGGACTTCCTATTGGGGGAGGCCGTATTGTTGGAGAAACAGGGTAGTTCTACAGATATGATGATTAAAGTGACTAAACAACTGGGGGGGGATACAATAACAAAATGAAGTAGATAACATTAAGGGGGAAGCACTCATTCCTATTTCAATGCTAGAAACGTATGTTCATTTTGCTTGTATAATACAGTTTATCTAACATGTACTAGAAAAGGACTGATGTTAATAGTCAGTTTTCCTCCTACAAAAAAGCACAAGGACACAATTGCCAAGATGTGCCAAATATAACAAGCCTTGCCTACTATGCTGATGCAATCTGAGCTTCTGAGAAAAGGAACATTTTTTATTATTTAAGATTAAACTCAATCAATTTTAAAAACTAGTTAAGCATTTATTCACGCCAGTTCAGCACAGCTTCAATTGATAGGAAATATAAGAACACATATACAATAACTGGTAAAGCAGAAGGAAGGGAGGACCACTATCTCAAAAAAACCAAAATCTCTATTACTTAAGAGATTTCTTTTTGCATCCTTAACTTTTTGATATGGAGATTATTTAAGGAAGGAAAATAAGAATACACTGAAGTTTGATGTCAGACTACCTTAACCAATTTTCTGTGCAGAAAAGTATTCTGTTTCTTGCGAAATAGATACTCACCATCTCTTGTCAAATTCATGCTTCCAAATACCAGTGGCCCAATAAACTGGGCCTTGATGTCACCTTCCAGGTAGACAAAGATTGTGGGGAGGTTTCTATCAGGATAGTTGGGTATGCAAGTTGTAGAAATAGCTTTGACAAATTTGACATCCTGGAACTTCTTGGCAAGTCCACTTAAGTGTTGGTTTATCAAGGAACAGAGGGGAATACTAAATTTGAAGAAAGAAGAACAAAGACCCATATGCAAAAGAAAACCAATGTCTATAATGGACAATATTCATGACTTGTAGGTACTGTATGTACAAGTTTCACTAAACTGCTTATTAAAGTAGTCCTCAACTTACAACCACAATTGGGACCAGAATTTCTGTTGCTAAACAAGGAGGTTAAGTGAGTCATACCTGATTTTACAAGCTTTTTTGCCATTATGAATACATGGCAGTTGCCAAACAAACTAATTTTGATCACGTGACCAAGAGACACTGTGACAGGGATAATGTGAATAAATAATAAATTAAATTAAAAATAAATTAAAAAAACACATTTTTCAATGCCATTGTAATTCCGAATGGTAACTATATGAATGGTTGTAAGTTGAGAATTACTTGTATACTGAAGGGAAGAGGATCTCTCAGGTCAACAGAGGATCTCTCAGGTCAATAGGAAACTATCCTCATTTCCACACAGTTAAGACTATTACAATGATAAGCAGAAAGCTCTACTGCAACCTCTTTGACTTGCAACTGAATTAGGCATAAAAGGGGAAATTATACTTTTAATGCCTCTCCTTGGACAGCAGTTAGCAGCATGATTGCCATACTGAAGCAAATGATCAGATCTACCGGAGAAAAATTATCCAGGAAGACAAAAAGCCTTGAAATGCTTGCTTACCCTTGCTTGTAAAGATGCAGTATCACCCAGATATTTTTGCCAGCTTTTGTAATTTCCTGAATATAATCCTGTCCCGAGATCTCCAAAACTTGTCCAAATGTATTCTTTGCTTGAGACACTTTCCATTCAGCTATTCTCTGCTGCCTGCACAATATAGAATCAAGAAAAGAAATTTATACATACATACATACATACATACATATATAATTTTCTCTTTATAGAAAAATGTTTAGTTATTCAGAACAGAGCCAGCTTTCTCCAATCGGGGTCCTTCAGATGTCTGGGGCTGCTAATCCCAGAATTTCTAGCCAGAGTGATCATTCTTTGTTCAGGCCATATTTAGCAGGAAATCTAATATGTAACATTGCAATAAACGCAGAGGTGGTATTCAGCAGGTTCTGACCAATTCTGGAGAACCGGTAGCGGAAATTTTCTGTAGTTTGGAGAACTGGCAAATACCACCTCTAACTGGAGATTTTACAGTATCCTTCCCCTGCCACACCCACCAAGCTACGCCCAGCGTTGTCAATTTTAATGGATGTGGGGCAATGCTTATATCCCAATATTACAAGCAAGTATTTAAAAGATAACAATTTGTTTATAACTACCAGTAGTTCATTTATCCTCTGAAACTATGGTTTGCTTTTACAGTGGATGTTTAAACAAACCCCAGTAATCAGGCTTACCACTCACATTATGTCATGAACTATGGTTCTTCCCTTTATACATCAAAATATAAGGGAGATGAAAATTAGAATACATATTTTTTGAGAGATTAAAACAAGGCATAGATAGATATTAAGGGTAGTAGAGAATGGAAAAAAGGATATTTAAAACTACCCTCCAGATTAAGGAAAATGATGCAAATAAAACTACAGGTGCCCCTTGTCCCCAGATTCAGGGCAGTCTTCATCGCCAACTTGACTAATTTTGGATCTAGACTGAAACTGTCTAAATATCATAATTTAGATTCAGTAACCCCAAACTGTAAAAGAGAAAGATCAGATCTTACAGATTGTAAGAGTGAGGAAGTTGTTTTCTATGCCAGTCGTGTATTGTTCACTTTGACACAGGCTGTCCTAGATATCTGACCTTTCTTGTCATTCCACTATTAAACTATAAAATATATATTATATACATTATATAATATTGGCAATTGTAGACAAGCCTGGGCCCTTTAAAAAAATTGAGCAAGTGCTTTGAAGCGCTAAAAAAACTGGTACTTGTACTGGTCCAGCTAAAAGATTTATGAACTGCACAGGCAAACATTTATCTCATTTCACTTACTTGCACTTGTAAGTAAACTGCTAAAAGAGGCTTATACCCAAGGACACTACTACAATACCCTCTAATTTATCTAATTCTTGTTTTAATGATAACATTTCAATTACTTATTTGGAAATATAATTTCCCAGATGATGTTGGCTACATAACATATTTACTGGGGTTAGGTTTCTTCTTGAGTGAATGCCAATATCATAGTATTGATTTAGAGGCAGAAGCTTCAAATGCATTTTTATAGAGCAAATATTTTTAAAACTTCACTGTAACATTCATTTTGTCTCTTATAAGAACATTTGTGTCAAGCACTGTCAAAGTGACCTGAAGATTTATTGCACATGCAAGATACCTGTTGCTTTTTATGGGTTTCACTGGTTTAACTACAATATAAAGTACCGTAATTTTTGAGTAATGCATGTAATTTGTTTTTACTGAATCATACATATCTTCATTCTTATATTAATACCCATTAATTTGATATGAGTTCTCTACTTATCTGTTATCATATGCTATGACACATTGGCATATGTATGCACAGCTATTTTGCTCAGTGCACATAGAGACGGTAGGAACAATTTCCAAAGCAACCCACAATCCTTGCAAAAGATGTGGCTGTTTCAGGAATTTGAAACAAGCTGTTTACACACAATCCTATATATTGCCAAGCATTCTTTTTTCAAATGCTTTGTACAGACCTGAGTGCCAGTGATCTCACTGCTAAACTACACTTATGCAGGCCCTATTTCTGTGAATTTGTACATATTCATTTAGCAATAATTCATACTGGCAACTTGGTCAATTGAGGCAGTTGCTAAGTGAATCCACAACTGTACTTACGATGCAATTTTAGCTTTGCTTTGCTTTACAGATCCTCAAAGATTATATTCCAAGGATTGTTTCCACACTTACTTTTTCATTATTGTTGTAATTGCTTTGGGACAGTCTGAAAATAAGGACTACCTATATATAAATGGTTATCAGTTATAGAGGAAGGCTTGACCTGGCTAAAACGGAATTCTTTACCATACCTTATAATTATGTTGGCAAACCTATGCCACACATGCCGGAAGTAGCATGCAGAGCCATTTCCCCCGGCACGCGAGAGGTCGCCCGGAAGAGCCACACTGCGCATGCATGCGCGCGCTGCCACCCGACAGCTGACGCGCATGTGCAGGGGCAGAGGGGGGTGCACAGGAGACACGTGCGCGTGCGCAGGGATGCGCTGCGTGCCAGGGGACAATGCGCACATCCGCAGATGTGCAGTGCAAGAGGGAATTGTGAGTGCATGTGCAAAGACGCACGGTGCACGAGGCGGGAATCGTGCATGCATGCGCAGATGCACAGCATGTGAGTCACACATGCATGTGCAAACGTGCAGTGCACGAGGGGGCACGTGCATGCGCATGCACTGCCTTCTGGGTGCTGGCATACAAGCGTGCGCAAGCAAGCAAGTGCGCAATTATTGGCACGGGAGCCAAAAAAGGTTAGCCACCACTGCCTTATAACATCAACAATAATTTCCAATTACAACTATATTTATGGCACATTCAACAAAATATTCTCACCTGTACATTTCTATAGCACGTTCATCCTCCTCATTGAATTCATCTTCATTTTCTTCAAGTTCCTCCAGAGTCATATCTTCATAGGTCTTAACTGATATGGAAGAAATACAGAGTCACCAGTAAAAAAAAAAGAGAGGTTGGTAACTCTTACAAAGGACAAATTTCAGACCGCAGACAATACAGAATTACACACAAAGATCTCAGTTGAATTTGAATCATGCAAATTTTATGAATAGAAGCCATTTAAAGACAGCTTGCATGTTATGTCGACAAAAATTTTGCTCTGTACATCTTTGTGTTGGCAAAAAAAAATACAGTCCTCTTTGTGAGTTTTTAATAAGTCTCAGGCAGCTAACACATGTAGAGAACCAAATCTTGTCCCTTAGCCAGCATAATCTTGCATTTTTCCCGTACCATCTGTTGCTCTTTCAACCTCTGCAAAAAGCCCTAAAGGAAAATTTTATTTCTCTGTTATTGAATGCACTTTAGAGTTCATACCATCTAGAGTTCTGATTTAGCACGGGTCCAGGAAGTAGGAGTGGACATACTGTACTTCGTCTCATCTTATGTATTTATTTCACTCTTATCTTTCTAATATTATTTAAACTAGGTATAAGTCAAAGCCACCAACTGAATCCAATAAAAGACAGTATTATTATATTAACCAATAGTTTAAATAACCAAAAATGAATTAAAAGCTTTTTAAAATGTTAATAGTTGTGCGAGATTCCTTATCTGTGCAAGGGAGGCGGTCCAAAAACTAGGGCAGCAACAGAAGGTCAACTTCAAGATCCTTCCAAGTGAGCTTATTGAGCTTATAGGTGAATCTCATGAAGAAACTTTGCAGTAGGATAGTGCAGAGCAGGGTTTTCTAACCTTGGCAACTTTAAGACCTATGGACTTGTTTTGGGAATTCTGGGAATTGATGTCCACACATTTTAAAATGGCTAAGGCTGGGAAACCTGGTGCAGATCATGCTGTGAAAATGATGGTTTGTTAAATTAGGCACAGCTCTCTCCATTACACGTTCATGTCTGTAACAAACTTGTTGCAAATGAAAAGTGAATCACTTCTACACAGACTTGAACCTAATTGTTATTGCCCTCAGAATGATGCCATCCCATTAACTGGGTTCCTGCAACTAACTTGCTGGGAGTATTCATTTGCTACTGCTCCTACTGAGCCAATTCTTATTTTAGGCAGCAATCATCTGCTTATTTTCTAAATGACGTATAATAAGAAAGGCAATTTTAAATCTTGCCAAGGGGCACAATCTTGCTCAACAAAAGAATTTTTAACTCTGAAAAGAGCACCCCATGAATCAAGCAAATGGATTCAAAAACAATATTCTTACTGCTGATCACATGCTAAGGCCATCTCTCCAGTCTCATGAACAACCATACCAGTTATATTAGTTGATCTAAGGCAGATTTCGTAAATGTTACTCTCCTTGGTTTGAAACAGGCCAAGCTTGGAAATTCATTATAGAGGGGGCACTCTATAAGGGTGGTAGATGATGAGGCAAGAGAGAAGACTACATCCCTGTGCTATCCATCCCCTTGGTTTATATTCTCTATTTAATTCTTATTAATTGTAATTGTTATATTTATATTTTTATCATTTTGTAAGCCTCCCAGAGTTGCTCCAAGAGTGAGATGGGTTGCATATAAATTGAATGCATGCACGCATGAATGAATGAATGAACAAATGAATGAGTAAGCAAGCAAGTCCTTTTCAACTAAGAGAATCTCTGGAATTCTAGATTATTCATTACTGTTGACCTAGGGGCATGTTTTTATGATTGCTATGACTTTTAGAAACCAATGCAGAATGATATACATATGTAGTTTGTAGCTCTCAATCAAAGTTTCTCTGACTTTCTACAATCTATAGGGTAGTTCTCAAGAGCTGTTCGATTTGAACTAAAAACAAATCATAATCTACAGTAGTTGCTAAATGTCTTACTAAAAAAAAAGACCAGAAGTATATAAAAATAATTTATGCAATGAGGGTGCCTTCACTGCTAATTTTATACAGGTACTCTTCAATTTACAACATTTACAAATGCTTAGCAACCATTTGAAGTTCTAACAAACCTCCCCAAGACTAGGTATGATCTGGATTTGAAGTTCCAATAATCACCCGCCTGGTCATGTGATCCTATTTTGGCCACTCAGCAGCTGGTCTCCATTTATGGTTGTTTCCAAAGTCAAATTGCCCTTTTTGGCCCAAAACTGGCATTTACTTCCTATTTCCAGAAAAAAAGGTTAATTGTGGAAAATGGATTGATTTAACGACTGTAGCATTCTCTTAAAAACTGTGGTATTCACTTAACAACCATTACAAAAAAGGATGTAAAATCAGGCATGATTTACATGTTGACCTGTTTAACAACCAGCATGACTTACCACTGTAATTTTGGCCTTAATTACAGTCATAAATTGAGGATTACCTGTATTTCATTAAAATTATATATGTACTGTAGATCAAAGTCTATCAGTTACATGTCCTGAGAATTAAATCCCAGCCTATAGTGTAAACAGCAGTTGGAAATTCACTGAGTTTAACCAGTCATCAGAAACACAAACAGTTCTGAATATTTCTCCTGGTCCTTATCCCAAAGGTGCTTTTTCAAGAGGCAACTGAACTTTCTGGTTTTTCTTTGAAAATGTTTCGCTTCTCATCCAAGAAACTTCTTCAGCTCTGGCTGGATGGTGGGGAATGGAAGGATGGACAGAAGCTTCTTGGATGAGAAGTGAAACGTCTTCAAAGAAAAACCAGAAAGTCCAGTTGCCTCTTGAAAAAGCACCTTTGGGGCAATCAAGGCCTAGATGACTGAGAATCTCCACAGATAGTCCTGATCCTTACTTTTCAAGTACAAGAATTAATTTTGAAACCTTTTCACCCAAGATATCCAAAACTCAAAATGAGCCTTACACAAGGCTCAATGAAGTTACAGAGACCCTTGTTTGCAGTGAGAAGGCGCCTATATTTTGAGGTGAAAAATAACCCCAAAAAACTGGATAATAGGACTTTCATATTAATTCAGCATACTAAACAAGACTGCTTGCCAACTGATTGTTGCTGGAGGATCTGCTGCTCCCTTTCTTCTTCCGCCTGTTCTTGTTCTTTCAGCTTTTCTTTGGGAGGAAGGATGCCTTTTTTACGCAAGATGTCATTCCATTCTGTATCAGCATTAGGATCCTAGAACATAAAATGATAAGAGCACCATCACCAACAGAGAACCTTATTCTGACTCCCTACATATTAAGACTGTATCAACTTTACTGCAGAATTTGAAGATTCCTTTGAAAAACATGGTGGATTGCTGGCAAGAATACCAAACCTCATGTCTACAACCCAATTTGCATGTCTGTACAGATACAGTGCATGGTTAATGAAATATTTAAGCTAATCCTATTTTAAGGGAGACAATTCAGTTGAACCCAGAAGGACTTTAAAAAAAATTTTTATTAGATATAAACATTAAAAAACAATGAATGTGGTGTTTCTTCTTTGACATACATTTCTGTCCAATCTTTTGACAGTTAGAAATAAAGAAAGAAAAAAGTTAATACATTTATATACATTTTTGTGTATCATTTTTCCAATTATCTTTATATTCCTTTTTAACACTTCTCTATTTATTTTAAATCTATGAACATCCTTTCATATCCCTCCATTTATAGAATTTGTTCCATATTTTATACTGTATAGTGCAGTGTTGGTGCAGTGTCGGGGGTTTTCGGTTCAATGTGTGAAGGGTAAAGGATGTGTGTTTGTGTTTATTTTCATGGTCATGATGTGCACTGAAGATGGTGTTTGATTTCGTTGTACAAGGTGCAATGACAATAAACTAAACTAAACTAAACTAAACTAAATAATATTCTAGTTCATCTAGTTCAATTCAAGTGTAAGTCGATCTAATTCGGCGCATTGTAATATTTTCCCAATCAAGGCATCTTTACTTGGAATCTCTCTTGCCTTCCAGTTTTGGGCAAATGTTATTCTTGCTGCCGTAATTATGCATATAATTAAATAAGTTCCAACTTTGTTTACATTCCCCTACATTATTCCTAATAGAAACATCTCTGGTGTATACTGAATTTCAAGTCCTGCCAGAGGGACTTTTTTTTCCGTAAACATCCAAGTCTGCTTCCATAAGACAAAAAAGGTAAATAAAAAAACCATGGAAAAGCAACCAATAGCTAAAACCAGTAAAAATATAGTACAAATTAAGATATAAAAACAGCAATATTTTTCAACCAATTTCAATAACATCTAAACATTTGCATATGGAAGAAAATAAAGACACAGCAATGTAAGCAACTATACTACACCATCATTATGCCAGTAAAATCATAGTAGAGGCTAAAAAATGCATTAAGCATGGAACAGATGGAAATCAAATAGTATAATCACTTCATGGTGTTTCTTATGGAGTCAAGAGACCAGCAGAAAATTAACACATGCTCTCCTTCTTGACAGGCCAAATTCAATAAAGTAAAATTCAAGTGATAATACTGGAAGTAAGGACTCTATGAAAACACACAAAAAAGAAAAAGAACAAATCAATTCTGGGACATCCTTTTATGACTGAGCAAAACACTAAGCCGCAACAAGAGCTGTACTTTGGCTTATAAGAATTGACATTAAATAAACCTTTCTTGGACTTTCAATTACAATCAAATGTATTATAACAAAAGATTCTGGGATGCAAGAATAAACGCAAATGTCAAGAGAGCTGCTCATAAGTTCTGCATGGAGAACAGAGATGATTAAATTGATTCCTTCATCCAAAGGAGATAATATATTTAATTTTCTTTCTATTTGGAAATTGCTTCTGGATATTGTGCTTACAATGGGAAAAATACAACTTGGATTTTATTTTTGCTGATTAGATAGGTTTTTGCTACAGAAACGACTAGTATATACGGTACTAGTGTGTAAAAGTAAACAGTTGTAATTATCTTCTACTGTGCTAAAGAGAGATGGAAGTCAATGTCTTTTTCTTTCTTTTTCCCCCTCTACTCCATATTTTCTTTCCTTCGCTTCCCCCCTAGTTTTCTGCTTTTCTTTGCATTTTATATTTTGATAAACCAATAAAAATGTGAAAAAACACCAGCCTCTGAATGGCTGAGCAGCACTTTGCTGAAAGGTCTCATGTCTCCTTCCAAGTTTCCTTCCCAAGTTTTATTATGTAGGCAGATAAAGTGTTAAGTCATTTTCCCACAGTCTAACTTCTACTTATGTTTACTTGTGTTTACTTGTTATTAATACTTGTTTTAACTATCTGTTTTGTTGTATGCTGCCCAAAGTCAATTTGTGAGGTGGGCGGCTATATAAAGTTGCTAAATAATAAATAATTTATCTTACGGTATTAAGAAACAGTACTAGGAATAGTGGGGGAAGTTCTGTTGCTATCCTCTTTTCTTTAAAGCACAGGTGTCAAACTCGATCACATCATGTGACATAACGTGACTTTTGTTTGCCTTTGTCGAGTCAGGTTGAGCGTGGCTGGCGTGTGACACATCCGGCCCGTGGGCCACCAGTTTAACAGACCTGCTTTAAATTGTCATAATTTTACTAATTATACTTTGCAGCTTTAAAGTCATTATGTCGGATTAAAATTACATTACCCTGAGAGGACACTGGTGTTTGTGGGTTCAGGCACCCAATCCATCTTCTCTAGTCAAGCAATCTACAGTCTGGCTACAATTTTCAGCTTTTCCCTTCCCTATCATTTACACCAGGAAAACAGTTAAACGAAAACAAAGCCCGGCTTTATTTTTTCTACTCCTCCAAACACGGGAGCAATTATTGCAAGAACTTAGGATAGTCCTAAGAATATACACTAAGAAAGGAGAGTGTTTGTAGCTCAGGTTGAAATGAAGGGTCCTTGGTGCCCTCTGAGCTTGGCTGCTTGCTTGCAGACGTTTCATTATCCAAACTAGCTAACATCATCAATCCTCTCACACTCTTAAATACATACTTTAACTTCTGTACAGACCCCTCACATCCCGGACACAAACTGTTTCAACTCCTTCCCTCAAAATGATGCTATAGAGCAGTGGTCCCCAACCTTTTTTATGCCGCGGCCCACCGGCATCAGCCGCCGCCATCTTGTTTTTGATGAAAAGCCTCCGGTGAGCTCACCGGAAGCACTTTTTCATCAAAAAAGATGGCATAGCGTTTCAGTAGCTTTCCGGGTAGAAATGGCTTTCTACCCGGAAAAGCTTCATCGAAGCGCGCCACATCTTGTTTGATGAAAAAGTGCTTCCGGTGAGCTTTCACCCCGAAAAGCTCACCGGAAGCACTTTTTCATCAAAACAAGATGGCGGCACCCAGCAAACCAGCGGCCCGGTAGGATTTGTTCCACGGACCCGGTGGTTGGGGACCCCTGCTATAGAGCACTGCACACCAGGACAACTAGACACAAGAGGAGTTTCCCCCCCGAACCCCATCACTCTGCTAAACAAATAATTTCTTCAACACTGTTCAACTATTTACAAAGTCTGCCCTACTATTACTGTTAATCTTCTCATCACTCCTTATCACCCATCCCCTCCCACTTGTGACTGTATGACTGTAACTATGTCGCTTGTATCCTTACAAGTTTCCTAGTGGTTGAAAGGTGTCAAAACGCCTTTCTTTCAAGGATTCGATTTTCCCGCTGGGAGAGCTCCGGCGCAAGGATACGGACAACTGCTTGAAAGCTGGATCTTTTTATTTTTCAGGAAGGCGGAGAACAGCAAGAAGTCTGCGTTCCTGGGCTAGCTAGCTTCTTATGGTAAGTCCCTGGTTTTTTATACCCTTTTCTCCCTTTGTAAGTTGATTTTGTGTGAGTGTTTGTATTTGTGCCTAATGTTTCAAATCCTGTTTGAGTTTGTCTTTATTTCCGCCGGAGGGCAAACTCCGTGGGGTGGCCAGATTGTATTATTGGTTTTCTGTAATCTCTTTTAGGTTTAAGATAGTTTTTCATATTTGTTCTGTGGCAATCTCCTGTCTGTCCCTTTTGTAATTTATATTTTGTGTCTTTTGTCTGTTTGTTTTGCTTATTGGTATGTCCTGTGTTTGTAAGGGTTTTCTAAATTATCTTTTGTTTCCTTTTCCTATTTGTCTAGTTTTCTTAATTACTTAGGCTTTTGTCTGTAGGGATTCTTTAACACTTTTTATTTGATTCCTTTTCCTATGTAAGTTTGTTTTCTGGCTGACCTGATGTTCCCCTTGGGCTTTTCCTGTTTTTGTGACACCATTGCCTTTCTGAAATTCCCTTTCCATACTACTATGATTTGATTGCTTATTGTACCCTATTTTTATTATTTATTTATTTATTTGTCAAGCAATTATAAGGTAACAGGTATAAGTATAAACATAGTTATGAATAAATGAAATGGATACATATAAGAAAAATAAAAAGAAACAATAGGACTGGGACGGTAGGCACGGTCGGTGCCTACAGACCTCTTAGGAAAGGGGTGAGGTCAATAGTAGACAGTTTAAGGTTAAAGTTTTTGGGGTTTGGGGAAGAAACCACAGAGTCAGGTAGAGTATTCCAGACATTGACCACTCTGATACATGATGATTCTTGACGAATCTATCTTTTCTTTTATGCATACAGAGAGCATATGCACCAAAGACAAATTCCTTGTGTGTGCAATCACACTTGGCCAATAAAGAATTCTATTCTATTCTATTCTATTCTATTCTATTCTATTCACTCATCCACAGTACCCGGAAAAGCGGTCTCGGAGCATGCGCTGAACGAACACTCAGCAAGCGAAAAAGAAACACAGGCGGAAGAGTCACCACCACGTGTAGTTTGCTCCAGGGTTTCTCAAGCTTGGCTATTTGTAAAGATGTGGACTTCAATTCCCAGAATTCCCTCAGGCTGGGCGAATTACGAGCGCTTAAGTTTCACACATCTCCAGGCTGCCAAGCCCGAGAAATACAACGCTAAATCGACCCACCCACGAAGCACAAATCCAGCTAAGCCAGCCATTCTTCCGGATTCTCGCCTCCCCGGCGGCTAACCCTCTCTCGAAATCCCGCCCCTATTAGGCAGGCAGGCAGGCAGGCAAGCACGGGAGATAACACGGTCTTCTTGGAGACAACACGGTCTAATTGGGCTAACCTGCATTTTGGAGGGAAGGTCTTGCTGCTATTGCTGCCACTGAAAGGCCCAAATCGCGGCGAATCGAGGCGGGCACCCCACGCGTGTCCCGGCGGATCAGTGGGACGAACCCAAGCAGGCGTTGCACACACGCAACTAACCCGCCCACTGTCCGTCCTGACGTCTCCTTATTAGGGTTGATCCGGGCATTTTTCCTTGCCTGGGGTGGCGTCTGGCAGCGCTTAGGCTGCGATGCAGAAAGGAGGTGGAGGGGGGGTTGCAGTCGGAGGAGCTGCTTTTACGAGGCACTAAATCAGGGGTCTCCAAACTTGCCAACTTTAAGATTAGTGGACTTATTTTTTTGAGCAGTGTAGTTTACCATTGTTTTCTTTCAGGAAGTGGGATTTTTTAAAATTTCCAATATCCAAAGCTTGCTTATCTTATAATGTGGAGAACCTAAGACTTCTGGGCTGCAAGATTCCAGGCCTCCATGACCAGAGTTTTTTGAATGTTTACATATCATGGGTGGTTCAATTTAGCATTGTATTTCTCAGGCTTCAAGATGGCAACTTGAAGATATGTGAACTTCAACTCTCAGAATTCCCTGGGGTGTAATTCAGGGAATTCTGATAGCTCTGCAAGATCAGCCAAAAACGTCTATCTACTCAGAGATCAATAAAATAAACAGAGAGTGACTCATTGAAATCAGGGATTTACAATACTGATGCTCAAATACCTTACTTAAGTTTACTGTGCATTGATCTTTTGGCTAATACCTTGTCGTGTCTGTGTGTCTACTCAGCTTACATTTTACTCCCGTCACCTAAGAGAAAATCAGGTCTTAATGGAAACGTACCTTATGACACTATATTAGCAATAAATGACTCAAAATTGCCTTTTTAAGGAAAAATTTACCCTGTTCATGAAAGGAGATGGTTTCTATATACTTAATATTAAGGTACAGTTTCCCAGTAGCCAAATTTGGAAAGAACCCTTATCCATAGGTTCCCAATAAATCCAGTTTTCTGGATTTGCATAATTTACTAAGCAAGAAAACATATAGATTAGTTTTCATTCATGTTAACCTAAAATGAGTTTGTTAATTTGTAGTTTAGTGTATTGTTTAAATTCAGCTTTAATCTAGAAATTAATTTTCAAAAGAAAATAATTGTGGTAAACATCCTGCTAACCATAAAAAGTTTTCTATTGTAAGGGGGGTGGGGTTGTAGTTTTGTTGCCAAGGAAAAATCAGCTTAATTAAAATTAGTATTAATAGTGAAGTAGATGCAGCTGCTTAAATCCACACTAATTATAAATAGAGGTGTTTAAAAAGAGGCAGTATCTGCCTCAAGCAAGAAGAAAGTATTTGGCTGTCTAAAGACAGAGAGTAATATAAGAAGTGAGTAATTTTGGAGAGTTTTTTTTTAAAGTTATAAATACTAAACCTGGTTTTGGCTTACCTGACATTACCTGATAAAATAAGAATATTGTATAGTTAGCTTTATATTATAGAGAATGTTGATTTTTTTAAAAAAATAGGACTAGATAATGTTTTATTTAAAATGTTGCAATATTGGCCAGAAACATTTAACCTGTTCTGTAGCAGCTAACTAATTAGCAGACTAAACTAAATATTTTATACTATACAAAGAAACCTGCTGCTTTTTAGTATCCCATTTAATACACTGCGCCAAATGGTGGTTTATTCAATAAACCATAATTAAATACAATCTGCTGGGAATACACAAACACAGCCAATATCAAATAAACTGTGTTGTGGATAATGATGATGGAACCAAGAGATTTCATAGTTTTATACAGAAATAACTACAAAGCAAATTCCTAGACTATGTAATGGTTCCACTGTAAAATTGTACTGTAGTTGCTGGATTAAAGTTAAATCTTAATAATTTATTCTTGTTATACTGCAGTTGAGGCCTTTAATGTTATTCTGAAAATATTTGCAGATTTTTCCAAACTGAGTGAACCTGATAACATCAATAGCAAAGTTGTTCCATTTATCTTGATTATTTTTCAATAGAAAGATGGAAGTGCTGTTTTAAATGTAGTACTTCTTTAACAGTCTTATATAGAAATAACAGGGATGTGTATCCAAATCTTACTCATGTAATTCATGTTTAATGGCTAGTGCTTAAGTTTGTTAGCAGAATAGTCTATTAGGGTTTGTTAAATTGCAGAGTTAAATTGAAGTAATGAAGAAAAGTCATCTTTGTTTATAGGACCAGAATGTCTGGGCGTGGTAAGAAACATCCAAAGCCAGCACAGCCTGCCAAAATCTCCAAGACTAAAAAAGCTGGCTTGCAGTTTGCTGTGTCCCGAATTCACCGGTACCTCAGAAAGGGCCATTATGCTGAAAGAATAAGTGCAGGAGCCTCAGTGTACCTGGCCTCCGTCTTGGAATATCTGACTGCAGAGGTCATGGAATTAGCTGGGAATGCTGCTCATCAGAACAAGAAGAAGCGGATTGGACCACGCCATATCCAGCTGGCAATAAGGAATGATGAAGAGTTGAACAAGTTGTTTACAAATGTGACCATTCCTGAAGGAGGAGTTATCCCCAACATCCACGCCCTTCTTCTTCCTAAGAAAACATCACAGTTTAAAGAAGCCAGAGGGGATAATCAGTCCCAGGAATTCTGACACATTCTGCATCTTATCTTGCAAGAACAGACTTGTTAAAAGGGAAAGACTGAAATTGGTTCCGTTTGTAGCAGTTTCCACTGGTTATCCCCCAATTATATATGGGCCTCACAAGAGGAACAATGTCCACCTAGCTCTAATATAAATGGCTTTTAGTCCTGAATGGGGTGGAGAATTAGTGGTGCATACCTCTCTATTTCTGTACAGACTAAGTATTAGTGATCATCATTTATAGTGTTGTATGAATCTTGTTGCAGAAAGCATAGATGATGTCTTATGTTAACCTGGCTATCCTCAGGCTGGCTATCCTCAGATATGTAATTCTTCAACCTCACAACTTAAGTGGTTTTATTCCTGTTTTTTCAATAGTAAGTAAAATGATTGGTATTTGCAAAACCATTTTGATATTCACCAAGGTTTTGCCCCCATATCGGATCTTTCAAGTTACTTACTTGCAATAAGGAATTGTGAAATAGAACTGTAGTTATATTCTTCCTTGCATTTATAGTCTTAGTTTTTATGATGCTATTTAGCTTTTACTTCACGTACCTTTAGATGAGTTCCTCATCTCAGACATGTTTGTCATTGAATTGATAAAAATTCTTCTTGATTGTTGGTTTAATCTAATACAAACCCTTTATATAATGACTTCATAATTAAAAATATACCTTACTTGCAAATGTGACCAAAAAAGTTTATAACTCAAAAGCAGAGAACAGGCTTTTCGTGGCAAAGCTCCCAAGTTGGATCTCTGGAATCCATTGATAAGAGTTATCAACAATGCTGGTTTAGATGGATTAATAATTTCAAATTGTGCAAATCCATAATATGGTTTGCTTGGTTCTGGTTAAGTTTGTTGTGTGAGTCCATCCCTTGTTTTTTTTAATCAAACCATGGCTTGGTATTAAGTGAACTTTCACAACATAGGCCAGCTTCCTATTTCCAGATACTTCTTTGAACTAGAGCTAGCTGCATCTATCAGTCAATGAGCAAGCATGCAGAAGTGAAGATTTTAGTAATGTTGGATTGATGGTGAATGTGTATATGTATTCTATAGATATTGAGTGCTTTCAGAATATTACTGAACTCCAAGTAACATTTGATGACACTGCTGCCATAGTTTGGAAATTAATTATAGTGTTAATATGTTAGATTCCTAATACAATTTTAAACATGTTCACTCCAATGACATATAGTTCCCAAATATATAGTTTGTAAGGTTTAAACTTTACTTCATACTTTATTTATTTGATCAAGTATTGTTAGACCCACAAGGAATTTGTGTCTGATACAGAAGCACTCAGTATACTTGCACAACAATAGAATATAATAGTACTAAGTGTACAACCAATAAAAGGGATAAATAATAATACTGGGTTATACATTAGACCAAAATAGCCGCTGCATTTGGTCAGCTGCATGTTCAGCAGAGTGATGGCATGAAGGACTGTCCTGGTGTCTAGTCTTGGCATACAATGCCCTATAGCATCATCCCAAGGGAAGTTGAAACAGCTGTATGTATGCCCATACAACTTCAATATATATATAGTGGAGAAAAATATAAAAGGAGTATTTTCCATTGCATATGGATTACCTAGCTTGAAGTTTCTTGCAAGTAAATTCTGGAACTTCCAAAACTTTTTGTGACCTGTCAGTTGAAACTAATATAATATTTGATACTCATGCTAAATTTTATTTTCCATTTTTGGTTTAGTATTTTTAACAAAATGTCGTTCTTTGGTTAACCTAAAATTGTACTTCCTCACCACTTTAAACAGGATACTTTTTCCAGCCCTTGAAAATTAAACCTTTGTTGCCTTGTTGTCAATATCAACCTGCTGCCACACAAGACTGGAAATTTTTTTGGAGTTCTGGCTACACTTAGTCCTCAGCATACAATTGTTCATTTAGTGTCCGTTCAAAGTTACAACATCACTGAAAAAATGACATGACCCTTTTTCATACTTATAACCATTGCAGCATCCGCTTGGTCGCGTGATTAAAATTCAAAAGTTTGGCAACTGACTCATATTTATGACGGTGACAGTGTCCTGAGGTCATGATAACTTTTTACAATCTTCTGACAAGCAAGGTCAATGGGGAAGCCAAAGTTGCTTAACTGTGTTACTAACTTAACAACTGCAATGATTCATTTAACAACTATGGCAAGAAAGGTCGTAAAATGGGACAAAACCCCCTTAATAAATGTTTCACTTAGCAACATAAATTCTGGGCACAATTGTCGTATGTTGAGGACTACCTATATTTAATGGCCTCAGAATGAACTTCCTGGAATCTCCAGGTTGATGGAAGATGGGGAAGGGGGAGTGAGGCAGAGGGAATCTGTTTTCAGGAATCAGTTACATCTGAAAAGATAGGTAAACATAGTTATATAAGAATGTTGTGTTAAATATGAACTTAGTTCTTATTTCTCTGTACTATACAAAATGTACATTGAATGAAGTAAAGCATGGATGCTCATTAAAGAATGGTCCAATTTAGAAGTGAAATGAAATTTCCTGGCAATGAGAACAATCAGTGGAACAGCTTGCCTCTGGAAGTTGTGTGTGCTCCATCACTGAAGCTTTTCAACAAGAAATTCGACAGCCATTTGTCCAGAATTATAGGATCTCCTGCTTGAACAGAGGATTAGACTAGATTCTAGTCACTAGAAGATTTCCAATGTCTGTTCCTATCCCATTATTCTATGTATGTTCTATGTTTTAATGTGTAGTCCCAGCTCTGCGTTATTTCAACCTAGGCAGAAAGACACTAATTTTATATATAATCTTGGCAGAGTCTACAATATTTTCTGTCTTACAAGAAAAAAAAAATTCATTTATATGAAATGTGCAACATCGTGCGGTCAGAAGAACGGCTCCAGGATTTGGATTTGGTTAGTCTAAAGAAAAAAAGAATTAGGGGTGACATTAGCAGTATTCCAGTATTTGAGGGTCTGCCACAAAGAGGAGGTCAAATTATTCTTCAAAGCACCACAGGACAAGAAAGAATGGTTGGAAACTAACCAAAGAGAGAAGCAACCTAGAATTAAGGAGAAACTTCCTAACAGTGAGGACAATTAATCAATAGAACTGCTTGCCTCCAGAAATCATGGGCACTCCATCACTGGATGTTTTTAAGAAGAGTCTTAGTAGACAGTCACTTATCTGAAATTGTATAGTTATCCTGCTGGAGCAGGGGGCTGGACCAGAAGATCGCCAAGCCAAGGTCCCTTTTCCTGCTCATTTTATTCTAAAGTCCTAAGCACTCCTAAGCACAATTTTACTGACTTTTATCTTTCCATGATTCATCTACCTGTATGTCCCTAATGCTTGGTTTTCTTTATTTCTTTTTAGAGTAATCTGTTTCCTCAGGAGGAGAAAAAGAGCTTAACCTCTAGCCAAACAATTATAACCTATATAATTAGGAGATTTGCTTGCCTGTCTGTTCTGAAGCACCTTGTATGTATCTCCAGACTGCATTAAAGAGAAACTATGTAATTATTTTGTATTCAATAGCATTTTTGTGCAACCTAAATTAATGTCTTCAAAGAAGAATGCAAATTTCCTTTTAAGCAATCTCATTACTTTAATGTGATAGCTTTTGCCATTAAATTAGAACTTAAAATGGAAAAAGCATGATAAATTGGATTGTAACACAGTGAATATCCATTTTTATTCACTTCTATCTTCTAAATTTCATATTATTCGGGTTAGCCAACTTTAAATTTGAGTTTTAGTTCTGAGTAATTTGTTGTATAGGTCATATGCAAATCTTTATAATCATTAATTTGGAAATGAAGAGAAGGTGAAAAGATTGTCTATGAGCACTTACACAAATGTTTCAAACAAATTTATTGTATGTGACTTCACATGATACAGAACAATTTTCCTTAATATTCATAGACATACATCTGTTTTCATAGTATAAAGTAACGGAGCAAGTCAGGCAAACATGGATATATCTTCTGTAGAAATCTGAAAAAAAAATACATTTTAAAATATGTTCAGTCTTTAGAGGAATAGAAGGACTTAAAATGTGATCCAAACACACTTCCATATCAAAAAGTACCATTATTTACTGTGGGAATTTCTGATGAAGTATTAATTTGTATTAAAGATTGTGACATGCATATGAAGGAGAGATTAGCCTGGGAATCATAAAGCTAAGCTGAAATCAAACCATATTATTTTTTAATGTTATTTGGGATTGAAACCAGTAATTCAGTCATTTAATTTTATGACTGTTCTAGTAGACATATTACTACAAAAAAATAAGGGTTAATAATATATAATAGGCATAAATATTTTATGTGAAATAGTTTATAGCTCAAACAAGTAATCTCTAATAAATGAGGGATTTGAAAACCCCTAAACCTTGAGCCACATTTATCCTATATTGCTTTTGGAAACGGTCCATGTTTCCAACAATTAGTTTTAGGAAGAAAATAATAATTTAACATCAATAAAGTAAATAGGGCTTTCTTCAAATGAAGCTCAACTCCTGATGACTTGATAACATATCAATGCAGCATTTGTAGCTACCATAAGGCATAGGAGCTTTTAGAAACCCTGTTTTCTACAGACTAAAGCTACTCAGTAGTAAGTACACATTACAAAACACAAACTCAATAAAAGATTATGAGTGTAGAGTTATCCATTGAGGAATGAATGAATGAATGTTGTGAAGTGTAACAAAGGCAGCATGTTGCACTGTTAGCTAAAGCAAAGAGAAGCATAGCAATGCCTACAGCTCTTCCTGATGAATAAGACAGACATAAGCAACATGAATAATACCTTTATAGGTAGGAACTGCCTTAATATGTATGATCATATAGATCCTACAGATGATGCTATTAAAGATGATTAATGCAGGACAAATATAATGGCCCATGAAAATGCTACAAGGATTAAATAAATACATAACAATTTGTTATCATAATCTTATGACATTTCTAAGGACAGAAAATGTGTTACTATATAAATAAATATTATTCTTATAAATAAATAAAAATCACCTTCTAGTGGCCTATTTGTCATCTGTATCAACAGTTCTGCCATTTCTAGGCTGAAAATGAATAATAAGATGGTGCTTGATAGTATTCCTTACGAGATACCAGTGGGAAAAAACCTTTGTACTAAGTTTGCAATAAAATTAGGCACTAGGTAATTAGCAATATCAATAACACATAGACTTATATACCACTTCACAGGGCTTTACAGCCCTTTCTAAGCAGTTTACAAAGTCAGCATATTGTCCCCAACAATTTGGGTCCTCATTTTACCAATCTTGGTAGGCTGGAAGGCTGAGTTAGCCAGTGAGAATTAAACTGCCAAATTAGTAAGAAAGATGGGCCTATGCTTCAATTAATCCCTCCTTCACTATCCTATTGCATACTTCCTGCCCATCTCAACATCTTTGATTCCACTGAAGTAATGAGAATGCAATATTAGGACTGAGCTAGTACAATGTAATAGCTTGATTTTGACTTCTTCCTCAGTCAAGTTCAAAGGAGAGACTGTTAGGAATATGAGTCACCTAACAGCTATTTGGGTTAGAAATATATAAACCAGGATAAACATTTTAAAACTGTATCTTTAAGAAAATGCAAAACTGTAATTAGGTGTGGTTTCTCAAATGGTCATAAGATGGAGCCAGAAACCTGGTTTGTCTTGGTCTGAGTCTCAGAAGAGAGTGTGAGTGTATCTCTGTTTCCTTCTGTTGGAAAGAGTTGCCGTTCCTCCATTTTTCCTAATTGACTGCTATTTCTGGATTTGATGTAAGTTTGTTACTGAACTGTTTTTGACACTGGACTTTGTTATTGAATTATCCCTGGATTGAAAAAACTGACTGATTTACCTGTGAATGATTTTGGACTGCTTATCTTGAACTTTGCTTAAACTTTCTGGAAGTAAAAACCTACATTTACTGTACAGTGTATCTGTGTACTGTGTGTGTATTATTCAAACACTACTCTCTATACGTCGCCCTGTATGCGCTCATTTTCCTAAAGGGGAATTACCTCAACAGAGACTACTAAACTTAATTATATTTTGCTATTATGCACAGAAATATTTTAATTGGTTTTATTAGGCTATTTTATTCCTCATTAAGCTTTTAATTAGTATACTATCCTAGCTTTTTAATTTTGGGGAACAGAAATTCATTTGTGTAGGGTTTATAAAGGCTTGTTATAACCTATAAATCTGATCTCCATTTTTTAAATAACAAAATAGCTGTAAATCAAATGAAGTTTCTTCTTACAAGGAAATGGAAAAATTAATACCCTGAAAAGAAATAAGGATCGTCCTAAATCATCCAAACCATCCTGTAAAATAAATAAGAGAAATTTAATAAAATACTTCAAAACTCAATATAAATGAACAGTTCTCAACAGTTCTGTGTGTGACAAAAACATGAAGTTGTAAGTCATCTCTCTCTGTCTCTTTCTCCTACCCTCCCTCCCTCTCCCTCCTTCCCTCCATTCCCCCTCCCTTCTCTCTCCAAAATGAAATGCTCTTTTTGAAATTTGCCCAGATGGTTGTGGTGATTGCCATCAGGGATTCTCTTATGGCTTTCAGAGGCCCTGCCCTACAGGTCCCTGATTGTGAGCTCCCGTTCTTTAAGCAAGGCTCTGGCAATTCGTTGGCAATGTTGCTGTTGTACCAAACTGCCTGCTGCATAACAAATTCCATGCCTGATTTCTTTGACTCCATTTCTGGGTTGGCAGTGGAATTCCTCAGACTTATGATTCTGTGGGACTTAATTTGCCTTCCCAAGGAATGGAGTATGAGGTGGCTCAAGAATTCATAGCTTCACAGTAGCCACAGTTATGGGTGCTCCTAGAACAGTGCATATTACATTGCATTGGTTGCCAGTTTGGTTCCGGGTCCTATTGAAGGTGCTTGATTTAACCTTTAAAGCTCTTCATGGCATGGGCTGGGCTATCTGACAGACTACATCTCCCCAGTTAGTTCAGCTTGTCCTATTAGAACAGTCAGAGAAAGAATGCCGCAGTTACCATCAGCTAGGGATTTACATTTTGTGGGTCCCAGGAGATGTGCCATCTCTGCCATGGTGCTCATTTTAATGGACTATTCTTCCAAAATTAGATTAGTTCTCTTTTGATATTCCAGAAGGCCCTCAAGACCTGATCATGTTAGGTCTGGTTATGTTAGGAATGGGAAATTTGCTTAGATGGCTCCATTGTTGAAGTGACTATTTTTATTTTTTCTTGGCTTAGGAGTTTGTATATTTGTATTATATTATTTATTAATTGATGTAGATTTTTAATTTTTTTATGTCTTACTTTTATATTTGTGGCTTTTATCTGATTGTTGTGGGACATCCAGAGTAATTTTCTGTGAGATTAGTGGCTATACTGATTTGATTAATAAATAATATATATGTACACCCACACATGTATATATCTAGAATGAGAACAAAAACTAAGTTAATACCGTACTTAATATAATTGCTCCCTATTTAGCTAATATTTTTCTCTCTGACATATTTAAAATTACAAATAGTTCAGAGGAGGTGAAAGTTGTACAGACATTTTAGAGCTGCAAGTCTTCACCTAATAGCCCAAGGCCATAGTATATGCACACAAACCAATGGGCTGTGAGATATAATAGATGGTATAAGATTTAGAGGTCTCACATGCAATACAAAGCATGGTTCCTGGCATCTGTATCTTTAATTTGCTGATTGTGATCAATCACTCCAAATCCCCATCAAAAGGTTGGGAATTGGCAGTAATATTCATATATAAGGGTAAGATCTGCATTTTTAACATTACCTTTTTCATGAATTCTGCTGCAGCAATTTGCAATTCCTGCAAGACATGTGAATTTCATTAGCTAAATGCCCCCAATTTGTATCCTGTTAATAGTTGTTAGTAGATTGTTCCATTGTACTGTATTAAACAAAGAGCATTCAAAAAACCAAAAATGGCGATGTTTGAAACAGAGAATAATAAACATCTTTAATTTATTGGAAATAAAAGTCTATGCTACAGACAGAAAACATGCTATGGCCACTTAAACCAAAATAAAACAGACATGCTCCTGAACATAATAAAAATCTCAATAGCAGTCATATTTTATACTTTTTATTTGTGCTAGGACTTTTGCCCTATTTCTCTCTTTTTTATTATTTACTGAATTTTAACCCAGCCACAAGTTATAATTAATCATTTTTATTTATTGAACTGGTTGCCAGTTGATAATCATTACAATTCACTTTAGATATATATTCCATTATATCATGTTAATACAGGGTATTATGCTCCTGTGCCAACAAACAGAATAGAATATGGGCAATATTTGGATTTGAAGCCAAAAGCATGAAGATACAACCAGTATCAAGAGTTGCCCACTATTCATAACAGGAGTATCTACATTTATTGTTGTGACTGAGTTTAAATAAACAGCAAAGTGCAATATGAGAAAGACTGATTAAGACAGAAAGGATGGAATGTAGAAAGAAAAATATCAGAGAAAAGAAGGGAAGGGGAATAGTATTTTTTTTAGTAATTGCTCACAAGCTGATCACTTGACACAATGACTTTAAAAAGGTTGAAATGTAAATTAAGACGCAAAATAATATGGAATATCTGAATGCATACTGGATTAAGGAATCTTTTCTTTCTTCTGTCCGACAGCTTTGGAGCAAGGTTCATTAAAGGATGTAGAGGAAATGACTATAACAAAAAATATTGTGAATGCTACTTTAGCTATTAGAATAAGTAGTATCTAAAATCTAGATACCAACTAACTGGTTTGATGCATGAATATTTCTAATGTAATCATCCATAAATTGGAGACTTTTAGAGGTCTGACTGGGACAAGAGTTGCATGCGGATAATTTTGAGCCCACCTGAGGATAAAGTTGCATATTATTTCAAGTCTGGATGCCTTTTTTGTGCTTTGTTTCTATCTATCTCACCCACATTTGCTCTGCCTTTAGCTGAACCACTTGAAAATTTACGTAAGGTAAGTCTCTATTGCTTCTCTTGTCACCAGCAATCTTTTATTATTGACATATTAATGATATGTCAATAATAAAAGAATATGATATAGGTAGTGACTGATAATATTGAATGTATATGGATACAATTATGAATCATCGAGAAGGAGAATCTAAAGAACTTCTTGAACAGGAGGCAAGGGGCTTTGTTTTGCATATTATATTACAGAAAGCTTTTGATAAGGAGAAATTTATGCCATTGTTTGTAATCCGAAATCCATTTGGCTCATGAAACTAATGCTTTGATTTTGTTTAAAATCCTGAAATTAGAATATACATTACAGAAGACATCAAGCATCTGCAGCATACCAAGCGTTCATCAAAATAATGAAAAATGCATTCTGCCATCACAAGAAAAGCCCTTTCCTTTGCTTACCCACAGACAACACCAAAACTTGGATTAAAAGGACAAAGAGTTTGCATTGCAATGTCACAATACCCATTCTGTATGGTAATTTGCCCTCTCTTTAAAAATATCCATGGAAGATCCTTTTCATTTTGCTTTATTGACATGTTGCTTAAAGAAATTATAAATACACTGAAGAGATATGTGTTATTTTACATACGTTTGTCTACTCTTTTGTATATTAAAAATGTATAACAAATGAATATGTTAAAGTACTAACCTCAGTTTTAAGTGGATATGTTGGGTCTCGAGCTCTAGAGTAGTGAAATAAAAACTGAATAAAAAAGAGCTATTTTAGTATCTTATAGTTTCAATTAAAATATTATGCATATCAATTCTATTTAAAAACTAATAATACTCACTCTTTTATACAATTCCTGATTATTTTCCTAAGAAGGACAATTATGGTCATATTAGATTAATAATAACTATTACCAACAAAATATTATGATACCGTTGCAAGAAGAACAATCACCTTACCTCATCTATCTGCAGGCTGTCAAACATGGAGTTACAAAAATCCAAAAATGCACTGGAAATCTGGAGGGAAAATGTATTTCAAAAATAATTCTGCTGTTGATATTATTTGGCCTCAATTTTCCCTGAAATACTACCATCCATCCATGATAGCTAGAAATTTTGAGAATTATTGTCCAAACTGATGAAGTGAGAGTTCTTCAGGATGATTATGATATATTATTATAGATGTAAGCTTTAAAAAATAATACAAATAACTTTTAAACTAATTGTAATGACATGAGTGCTAAATTAATATATTAATAAGAGTAGTAAAATACTAAACATTTATATTATTTTTGATAATTCTCACAGCTGCTTATTAGTAAATATTTGCCATTTTCTACATTTATTGCATCACTTATGAACATAACATTATAAAAAAGTTTTATGAAGCAACAGTTCAAAATGTGAAACACATTAATTATTCATTTCTCACCTATGGCATGATCACTATAAAAATAGACTGGAATGTTAAAACATACTAGCAGAATATAAAGGTTTACAACAGATCACTTTACAGATGTATGATCTATAAAGTAGCCAAAGAGAATCAAAGAAGAGTTGAAAGTAAATCAAAAACTTTTAATAAATACTTTTAAATATAAAATTACTTTTTATACTCACAGACACTAAGACTAAATGTTAGATTATTCCTTATGTTGTTATTTTCACACTGCTTCTTTTATGTGGAGTTGTGGTTCCAACCATGTTATTTGATTAGATATATATATATCCATATCCAAATAGTAGATAGGCTGGGAAGTGTAGTTAGTTAATATGAACTAATTATATGTGTATGGATATGTTGTGAAATACAGCAATTTTACTGAAAATTGCTTAAGAAAAAACAAGAGCTTAATTTTCAGTATTAGAGAAGGACAAATTTACATGAATTATTTGCTTGAAAGAGGTTTTTAGAAAAATAAAATAAAATATATGGGTGAATATGTACACATTTTTGAAGCATCTACAACATTGATGATTACTCTATAGTTCTACTAATTACACATTTTTACCTGAGGTTGTTCAAACAGTTCTGTCCACTGACTAAAACAAAGTGCCAATTGCTAGAGCAAAAGCAGAAAAAAGAGAAACTTCTAATCAATTTAAAAATATGTACAAAATATTGATATTTACAAGCTCAAACATTAGTTCATATATGCAGTCCACATTTGTATATTTTGCTCCTATAACAATTCATTTATTTACATGCATTTGCATACAACAAACACTACTGTATATGGTCTTTCTTCTATAACTTCAGTAGATTTTATATTTTCCAGGGAAGTATTATTATTTATATTTTTCTAGCAGATACATAGAAAATATGTTAAATGTTATGTACCTCATTTTTAGGAACATTTGATTCATCCACATAGCTGGCAAAAGTCTGAGGAAATCCTGTTAAAGTGAAATAATAGATAAGCATTTGATGTAGTAAAGCATGACTGATTTAATCTGAATTAACATAAAGAAAATGCATACACTCCTGAAAAAAACTTTTATGTAATAGATCAAACAAAATCCTCTGATAAGAGAATCATATCACTTCCTTTCCTATAACTTTAGATTTGAATTTAGCATTTAAAAAGTTCATTCTGCAATTAACTCTCATCCTCAATTGTAAAAGAACAAAAACCTTTATATTGGGAATACAGAAATAAGCCAATATTATGTAACTGAGAAGGAACAAGAAAAAGAGAATACATCCTCACATATGAATGCATACTGACTTTAAAGAGTTACTTGTGATTTGATTTTAATTAATTAATTTTCATGAATTGTTTCAACCAAAACTTTTATCTACAAAGTTCTCCATAGAAAAGGAAATGGCTGTCATGTTCTATTCAGAATCTTGGATAACTCAGAAATATAGAAAGTTATAGGAAGTCTGCAGCCAAAGTTTAGAATATCTCTCTGTCTCTGTCTCTGTCTCTCTCTTTGTCTCTCTCTCTCCCCCCCCCCTCCATTAGCCAACTAAGAATGTGACAGTTCACTTGCACTGAATTTGTGCAAAGAAAAGGAGGAAATGCAAAGCCTGTTAATCATGCTTAATCCATTGACTGAAAAATACTAAAAGTGCTAAATATGAATCAAGGAAAATCACTATTTCATTTATTCAGCACAAGAGTTGTATTTCTTATGGTAAAGTTCTTAAAACAAGAATTCCATTTTAGGTCTTTGACTTCTAAAGTTTATAGAAACAAGAAACACACCATACACAGACAGGATATCTACAAAGTGGTTTTAATTTGTACAGTAAATCACTCATAGAATTGGGGCACAAACATCTTAAATAATTATGGAGTAAGAATGATTCTTACCGGAACTGAATTGTCCTGTGCAAAAGCAGATTACAAAGAACAAAGGGAAAGGACGAAATGACTGTTTCATTTTCATCCACCAAATCAAACCCAAACTTTTCTGTATCACCAATTAAAGTTCACAAAGCAGCCAAGTTGCTACTAACCTTTCTATGCCTAGTCTAAACTCGAGAGGCATTTTTATTTGCAACACTGAAGAAAGAACCAATCAGTGCCTCACAGTATCCTCATTTTCTCATTAAGCTTCATGCTGTGTCTTTATTTAAGAGGCAAAGTTTCCTCCCATCAATTCTCAGCAAGTCTACCAATTAGTTAGATCTTTATACACAGAATGAAAGTTCTTTAAAAGAACAGAGAGGCTAGGGGGACTAGGACATAGCCAGGTGAGAAAGGGAAATGCCTCAAAAAATTTCTGGTGAAATAGTGTGGCTGAAATAAACAGTCCTAGCAGGAAAATTGGATACAGACTTAATCATACTTCCAACAGACACTGAAATTAGTTTCTATATTGGTAGTAATAAAGTTCCAATTATTTCAATGGTTCTCAACTAAATATAAATAATTATGAATCTAACCCAGGATTGGTTGGATAATCTTCTCACGTAGACACACACATACCTAGACATGATTTTATTTCAGTTAAAGATCTTGAAAGGAATAAAGAGGGGGAGGACAATATAAATCAGTTACATTGTCCTTTTAGCTATATCTTTAATTTAGAAACAATCTGAATATTAGAATTAGTCTTAGACAATAAACAGACAAAATAAACATAAAATAAACAATAAATTTTAATAGATGATTCATTCTGAAATTCATATCAATAGAGAAATACAGTGTTTTTAAAACCTGTTATTAATTCTACTTTAAGGTTACTAAGGGTTTTATCAGTATAAGAGTCCCCAAACTTGGCAACTTTAAGACTTGTGGAGTTGAAGCCCACAAGTCTTAAAGTTGCCAAGTTTGGAGACCTCTGATATAGTATATAGCAATAGGGTGTTTTACAGCCCTCTCTCAGCAATTTACAGAGTCAGCATATTGCCTCCAGCAATCTGAGTCCTCATTTTACTGACCTCGGAAGGATGGAAGGCTGAGTCAACCTTGAGCCAGTGAGAATCGAACTGCCAAACTGCAGTCAGCAGAAGTAGGCTGCAGTGCTGCATTCTAATCACTGTGCCACTATGGCTTGTATGTTAAAAAAGCAAAAAGGAAGCAAGTTATTTTATTTGTAATTCAACAGGTATATCTCATTGATATGGAATTGGACATATGGAGTTCTACTAGTGAAATGGGAAGCATATACATTTAATAAATAAATTAAAAAGTACATTAAATTTGACAACTCGATTCTTTTAATAGTTTAATCTTTAGACTTAAAGAAATAGAATGACTATGGATGGGCAAAAAAGCAGTGGTAGAAGGAGTTGACTTCTCACTTCTGCCAGCTTCCCCAATGACTTTGTGGGAAGCTTTCAGGGAATGTCAGAAATGACAATTACGTTACTATGGCTAACTGTGGCAATGCTGCAACAGCCAGACTTTTGTGAATACATCTGATGTAAAGATCCTTGAAATTTCAATTACACAGGAGTAAGGAATCCCATATTTTATGCCCATTCTTTATATTAGCAGATCTGAAGTACTTTGATTCAAATATTTTTGTGTTGGGATGCTAATTGAAGGTTACAACCAGACAGGCAGACATTTTAGTGCCATATAGATAAGAATCATGCTTCGTGCTACTTGGTAGACTCCAAATAATGATCTCTTTGTTAATTTGCCCATGCAATAAGGTAATGGTTCAGACTTATATGCCACCCATCTTCTTAGGGTTTTCTAAGTTGCTTATAATCATAAGAACAAGCTAAAATATTAAAATTTTAAATTAATATTGACACTATAATAGTTTTAAAACTAACAAGATTGGAAGGAAGTGACATGCACACGGGGCGGAGGTGGAATCTTATCTTAGTCTATTAACCATGCATAAAGATAGAAATATTTCATATTATTATTGTGGATGAATTGGTGAAATTGACAGAATTTGCTGATAGGCAAACTGACTTTTTGCTTAGAGAAAGGTCACTATTGACATATGGACATTTTGCATAAGAAAGAAAATGATGTTGTGACTTATGGCTTTGATGATTAGAAAGGTTACAGAAAGAAGGAAATTGTGATGAAATCTTGGAGTAGTTTGATTAGAATTGTATATGTAACTGCCAAGAACAATTAATGAATGAACATGTATGTATACACATACATACGTTTTATTTTATTTTTTCTATCTTCTTTTATTAAGATATCTGTATTCTTTATTGCAAAGCTCTTGGAAATTGCTAACAATTGCTAATTGTTTATTTAAAAAGACATTGTTTATAAAAATAACCTGAGGTTTAGAATCTTAAAAACATTTTCCAATAACTTATTAATTTTGGGGTTTTCTAAGTTGCTAACATAACAGCTCCAAATTGTGAAGAATTACTTAGTTGTTGGCTGTTTGGCAGATTAATGCACCCATTGAACAATTAGTAACAATAACTGACTTAGCTATCAAAACCCTTTTCCATTAAGATTCTCCAAAAATAGAAAATCACCTGCAATCTTTAAACTGGAATTATCCCAAACCATCAGTTATATACGTGAATGGGAAACAAATTTAAACTTTCCTCCCAAATCATTTTTTTGTGTCTAGCATCTGTCAATGCTGAAAAAACAGGTACTGTGTACACCTCAGCTAACCGAGATGGGAGTGGATCATAACTTTCCAGCTCAGCTTTCAAAACATAAGTTACGGTAGGGTCCACAATGAAACGGATATCAAACTATAGGCCCGATACAGAAGCCGCAAGATTGTGGTTAACTAAACGCAACACAATTCCAGGCTTCTATACTAAAAGCCTGCAGGAATCACTCTTGAGGCGCGTAATAAGCGCCATTTATGAGGAAAGCTGTTATTGGTCAGCCTTCGCTTCAGTACCAAACGAAACCGCCGTTTAAGTGATATTTGTCTCCAGCCTGCCTCCGTCCAGATGGCGATACAGTATTTGAATAAGCTCTCTTCCTTCCGAGTTTCCACTGAATAGGGTGCTGGGTTTTCCACTTTGCTCCGCCCGCCCTTTCGAGGCTGAGTCAGCGCAGCTCCCCAAGACGTTTCCCTCCTCCCGCCGGGAGCCCCATCTGGTTGACGGCCGCCTTCTCCCTCCTCCCGCTTTTCTCTTCCTTCCCTGCCTCCTCAGAGGCCAGCCTGCCTGCCCCGGGAGGCAGCGCAGACGAGGGTGCCACGGAGCTAGTTTGGAGGCAGTGAGGAAATGGAGGCAGTGGTTGGTGGCGTTTCAGCGCGGCCAGGCAACCGGCGCTAAAGGGAGCACCCGGGCGGGTGGCCTTGTTGCTGCTGGAAGCCGCGGAGGCGAGGCGAGCCGAGCCAAGGGCGATGCAGCCTACCTTGGCTGTCCCTCTGGTCGGCTGAAGTGAGGCTCTTTCGGTGGCTCGGCCGATAAAACTATCGGGGCGGCCCTGGAAAAAGTCGACGCGCACAATGCGCGAGGCGGACGCGGCGCTGCGTTGCTGAGCAACTGCGGCCCGGGAAAGAGGCTTTTCAGCACGCGATCCCCGGCGGCGACAGGAGCCCAGCTGCGATGTAACCCAAGAGAGGCGCGTTGCACGAAGGCCTCTTTCCAGAAGCGCTGGCCTTCGGCCAATAAATGATTCCTCTTGGACCCCAAAGCGATTGGTTCGGTTGACACGAGTAAGTACTGGCTTCTCAAGCTCCGTATGCAGCGGAGGGAGCGGGTGGCGGGTATAATGAGAGGTTAAGTCGCCTGGGAGCAGGCAGTTAACACCAACATCGGTGTCTTTGCGTCACACGCTTACTGTGGACTCAATCACTGCTTTCTCAACCTAGTTTTCTGAATTCCCGTAATACCACCAACTGTCCACGTGGTCTGGGTTTAAGCAACATATTAGATGAAAACCTTTGTGGTTCAGAGAATGCAACTGATTCTTGAATTTAAAGAATTCAAGAAACTTGCTATAATAATGACATAAATGTCATTGCCTAAATATGCAGTTGAAATGTAAACTATTGACAAACCAAGTTTTTATCGATTGAATTGATCCATTTTCTGGATGTGCACATTATATTGAACCATAAGCTAACCAAATAAATAAGACTGATAGTTAACAATCAGATTTGTCCTTTTGTACAAATGCTTTACGTATGTCCTGAAGCCCAAAACTGGCAGGAAAGGAAGTTTCAGTTTCCCACACTCAATATCCTAGAATTGTGAAAAAGAGCATATTCAATATTGGGAAATTACAGCTTAAACAATTGGTTAATGAAATACAATTGCTGTGAAGTGCTCAAATTGGTCAGCTTGATGCCAACTAGGTGGGTCCAGAGAAGATGAAGTCTGTAGTACAGGTAAATCTTGCTTAGAGACCACAATTGCAACTAGCAACTTATACTTTTACTTCCACTCGGTTAAGTTTGCTTGTCACAAGCTACCTGGGAAGCACACAAATGATAATCATGTGATTGGAACATAGTGACATTGTGAGAATTGGTCACAGAGCTGCAGTTTTTTTTTTACACCATTGTAATTTTGAATGGTCTCTAATTAAGGCAGTAAACAAGGACTGCCCTTTTTTACTTGTATCAGCTCAGCCCCCTATATCTGCAACTCTCTCCTAGTTAATAAATGCCTCCAGGTAGATAACTGAAAGCTGAATCAGAATGGTAGTAAATCTATCCTTTTCTAAACATTTTCTTTAAAAGAGGGGTAGTAAGCCTCTTCAGGAAGCCATCACTCAACTCCAATATACTGGATAATTATTATCTAATCACCAGCTTCCCCTTTTGGGGCAAGGTTGTACAGCAAGTTTTTGCCCTGAACTTGAGATCCCTGGAGAAGCAGATTATCTGGACCCATTTCACTTTTGGTTCAGCATAGAAAAGGAATTGTTCTCCTTATCAATGATTTCTGGTGTGACAGGAAAGTGATCCTACTGATCCTACTTGATTCCAGCAGCTTTCAGTACCTTCTTGTTATCATTCTGATATTCTCCAAGCATTAGGAATGGGGAGCGCTATATTACATAGTTCTCATTCCTGAGGGATAGAGGCAGTTGTGGGGGAAGAGATTGAGTCATGGACCCTTCCATTGATGATCACTGCAGGACTTTATATGCTCCTTGTTCCTGTTCCACATGAAACTACTCTGAACAGGGTTGTGCTTCCTAGATGTTCACAATTTGAAGATCTCGCAGAGCAGGTGGCAGCTGTGGGAAAGAGAGCCTTTATATATAGTAACTCCATCTTAAGCAGCAATAGCCTGGGAAGGCAGCCATTACTGTGTGTCACTTGTGCCTTGTCACCTCTCAATTGAACTGGTTCAACACAGTAACCATGGATCTGCCTTGAAGAGCATTAAAAGCTACAGCTGGTCCAGATTGCAGCAGCTCAGATGCTGATGGTGTACCTCAAGCCAACCACATAACAATTCTGAGGAATGCACAAAATGACAGTGAGCTGCTGGGTACAATTCAGAGTGCCGATTGTCATATTTAAAGCCATTCCTGATTTAAGCTGCTTTCTTCCTGTCCACCCCATAAGATTTCAGTAGAATGAACTAGTTAAACATCCCCATGATTAGAGATTATCACTATCAGGAACCACAGAAATGTTCCTTTTCAGACACTGCTCCCTCCTCTGGAATACTTATATCGCCACTCCAATTTGGATGAGGCACTTCACTATTGGTTTTTAGGAAGTTTGCCTTTTGGTCAAGAGATTGGAATTCTGGTAAAGTTTTACTTGCAACTCATAATTTCATAGGAATCTTTCTAGTTATTTTGTTATCTGATTACATTAGGTAGTTACACTCTTCTTGGAGTTAGCCCAGTAGATCAGTAAGTTCTGTAAATAAGTTCTTTCCAATGATAAGAAAAATAGGCAATTGGCAGCATATTTGTTAACATGTGTTTCTCATTTTTCTGTAGGGTTTTCGCTCCACTAGATGATAACTAAATATTTTGTACAGTCCTTTATACTAAGAAATGTTATTGTCTAAGAGAACAGTTCAAATGATCAAATGTCTGAAAGTTTGTCCCAAAACACTGGTGTATATATGCATATACTGTAGTAAAGGTGTTATTTTGAAATGCCACAATCTCTTGTTCTTTTGCTCAATATATAGCATTAATCTAACTTTCTAACACATTCAACTTGACCTTGACACAGAGACAAAAATAACAGCATTACTTGATTCTGAGTGAAAATACCTTGAAAAAATTAATGTCTACCAATTTTTCTTTGCTTATTTGCTAGGAAATTCAGAGCTTTGTTAGTTGTGATTGAAGTAAGAGTACAATATTAATATTTCTATTAATATTAGTGTTTCATGTTATTTTGATTGCACAATCCAATTATCTATGAAATAAATTAAATGGCAGTTTTGTCCAAAAATTGGTTGGTTAAAAAAAAAACAACTGGAAAAACTTTTTGTGATAAGACATTGCACGTTCCAAAGGCTAATTGCACAGTCAAAGCCACATTGGTGGTTTTTTCATTGATTTCTTAATGCATTTTGCATCCAAAATCTATCACAAACACTATTTTATCATTTGTCCTTAAAAATCACACTGCCTGTACTAATTGTAATGAAAAAAATATTTAGCAAAATGACACCAAATAAGTTGTTTTCAAGAACAAAATGGTATTTATTAAATATACTTTGCATTCTGGGGAAATTAATAATGAATCGGTGACTCACATGAAAAATAAATTTCATACAAAAATAAAAATACAATAACTGTAGTGCTGTAAGAACATACTATGTAATAATATGCATAGGTACTAAGTCTTCTCCCAATTCCTCACTTATAACTTATTAGGTTTCTCATGAGTGTGTAACAGCATTTTCTTCGGGGCCTATATATGTTCCATAGCCCTCATGAGTACTGTTTCAGTTATTTCTTAATAAATTAATCAAATTTATATACTGCCTATTTCAAATGAATGGGGGTTTACTGTAGGACAAGTTAGGAAAAGTGATTGACAGATTTGTTTGCATTTATTTTCCACATCTCCTGAAAACCTCACTATCTGGCAGGAAGAAATGTCCGCCAGTTTTGCTCCCAAATGTGGGCTAAGGAAATTTTGATTGATGGCTAGACCCATAGATTTAGGCATTTGTCAAAATCTGGTATCAAGACTGCTGAGCTATGAGCCTTATGGGAATTTCCTGATGCTGTAAAGCAGGAGAAGAGAGTGTATTGATTTTTGTTGAATCAGTCCCTAGAATATGAGAGGAGCAGGAGATTCTGTTGTGAAGGAGAACGTCTTCCTTTGCATCAAAATACTTGCTTCCATATAAAAATACAATTTGATCTTTAGAGTCTTTTTCCTTGACTTATGTCTATAGTGAAGGCTGCCAATTAACGATCATAAGCCATGAAAGTTATAGCATGAGTTACGTGACAAACCCAAATGACCTTTTTTTGCAACGGACATGAACCAAATACCAATCATTGTGTAAAACCTATTGTTATGAGGAATTTTTGCTGAAAACTGGAAGCAAATGATGGTTTTAGGCAAAAACATTGTAAATTGCAATCATGACCACATAGTGTTTGAAATGGCTGTAAATATTATTGTTGATAGTCATCCAAAATATTATCATGTGACCAGCTAACAGAAATTTGGAATGGGATCATAAGTATCTTTGGGGGGGATGTTGTGACTTCCAACAATTGCTAAACAATTGGTCATAAGTCACGGACTACCTATATATTAACAGAAGCTAGAAAATAAACATGAACTTAGAATTTACCCTTTGATAGTTTCAGAGGCCTATAAAATTTATTTTGAGGGGAAGAAACCAATTAATCTTGTTTCAGGCTGCTGTTTGAAGAAAAAAGTGTTTGGAGGAGGAATTGTCATTCAGATAAGTTGCTTTCCAGGTCAGAACAAAGAAAAACAGTACAGGTAGTCCTCAATTGATAGTAACTGTTCAAAGTTACAACAGCACTGAAAAAAGTGACTTAGGACCGTTTTTCACAGTTACAACCTTTGTAGCACCCCCATGATTATATGATCAAAATTTAGATGCTTGGCAACTGCCCCATACTTACGACCATTGCTGTATCCGAAGGTCATGTGATTACCTTTTGCGACCTTCTGACAAGCGAAGTCAATGGGGAAACCAGATAACAACGGGTTACTAACTTACCAACTGCAACTGATTCACAGTGAACAACTGTGGCAAGAAAAGTCATAAAAAGGGATAAAACTAACTTAACAAATGTCTCACTTAACAACAGAAATTTTGGGCTCAATTGTGATCGAAATATAAGGACTACCTATACATAAATTTCAACTCTCTTTTTCTTGCCCTTGTAATTAATATCAGCAGATAATAAAATAATGGTGATTATTTTATAAGATTCATATGCACAATTAGGCCAAATCATTAATAAAATACATACCTAGTACTTAATTTTGTCTTGGGCTGAGGACAATGTAATGTATGCACCCCACCCTACCTGTGTTGGCAGAGGAGGCATGCTGAGCAGAGTCCCATTGAGCTTATTCCAAGTAATATATGCTTGCATGGTAATTGGGCTTCTTAATTCTGGCAATTAAATTATGTGCTGTTGTCTTTTACAAATCTGTTGTGAATGAGCATGGAGCAAACAGCAGTGTTGATAGGGCTCATTAAAAACTGATTTATTCAAAAGAAGATTGATTCCTTCCTAGAAACACAGCACATCTGTATGTATTTACAAAATTACCTGATAATGGAAGAAAGTTTTGAAATTAATTGCAAAATTACTTTTTAATTTTGAGAAAATTACAAAAATAAGTATAGGGATTTTTTTTAACCTCAAGATGCCTGACCAACTACGTTTGCTTTCTGAGCTCTTGAAGTCTTAATTCTATAACCTTTGATATTATTGCTAAAGTCTCTCTTTCTCCAGCATTGTTACAAATTCTCATTTTTAAAATTAACCTACTCAAGTAGTTCAGGATGGCAAATAATATTGCTAAATCTGAATGGTTACGTAGTAAACTTAATAACAATGAAGGGGAACCTCATTTTTCTTCTATCATTTCAAAAATAAATTAAAATCTCTAAGCTGCTTTTTTTTTTGCATTCAAACTTTGCTTTGTTATATAGGAACTTTTGTTTAATTCTCCATGTGCCTAGATGAGAACATACTGAAATTTAGGGCAACTTAAATGCATTTCTTTTCAGCAAAAATAATAGTAGAACACGAAGACAAACACCATATGTAGTTTAAACTTTAAAGGCTGTGCTGTTAGACCCCTTACTAGTGTATTCTGTATTTGAGAGAGATTCTGTTTTTTGTATTGTAGAGACCGATCATAAAATGAACAAAACGGTATGCATTAATTTATTTTTGTGGCTTTTAAAAAGCAGAAACTAACAGAAGTTACATGGCTCATATCTGACATCATGCACCACCGGTGGCTGCTGTTAGCTGCATGCTTTTGGGTAATATTCATGTTCATGGTTGCTAGCAAGTTCATCACATTGACCTTCAAAGATCCTGATGGTAAGTTGATTCAACTTTATTCTTATTAATGCAAGTAATCGCTGAACAATTTTTGTGTCCAAAACAGTGTGAGAGAAATTAAACAGATCATCTAGTTTTTTCCCCTACCCATTCATATTTTCATTATGTTGACTTCAAAATAAGCCTAAAAGATGAAACAGCTTGCCTGTTAGTTGCAACAGTGAAATAGTTAATGCAGATCAAGTTGGCCACGCCCACCCTGGATCTCCAAAGTCAAACACAACCCTGATGCGGCTCTCAATGATAATCGAGTTTGACAAAGGTTTTCAAAATCATGAGATTTGTTTTTTAAATAATTGGTATTCTATTTAAAATCTTGAATTACAGCCTGATTTGAAGTTTAATTTAATTATAATTATATAGTTGTGATCAATAAAAATATTTTATGCAGTATGAAAAAAAGTTTGCTTTCTGTTTTCTTCATCTAGTTCATGGTGCCAAGCAAGAGCCAGTAATACCAACAACTATCACTGAAGTAGGAAGAGGTCACGTAACAAAAGAGAAGAGGCTGCCTGGACAGTTTCAGGTATATAAAAGGGACAGGTTGAAAGGTTAAATAAATGGTATGGTTCTCTATGTCATATTTCATTGTGTTAGACTATAACTGGTTCCTAAAACCAGTCAACCAAATACTATAGAGATTTATGAGCAAAGCATCACTGTAGCCATCTGTACTGCCTTCTGTTCAAATGCAATTTTTCCTTGCTTTATTGTCCAGGAATTGAGGAGTTTTAATTTTAAAAACTATTTTTGTATTGTTTTATGAATTAAAACTTTGTTACATTATTGGGTTATGTTCATATTTTAAAACACAATATTTTATGTTTTTGTATATAATTGGGGATACATTTCTAAGCATGCTTAACTGGGAATCTGTTGAACATAACAGATTCTAACAATCTGGAGTACCACTTTTTGTAGCAGCTTTTAGAACACATTTAGAAGTTCTAAAAGTTTCTAAATTGTACTTCAGTTTTTCATTTAAATTGAAAAATTTAAAAACTACCAGTTTGCAACATTTTTGCATTTTATTTTTAATCAGTAAAGTAAAAATCATCTTCCTTTTTCTTTACGGTGCAGAAAAAAATATTCATTTTAGTCCACATTTAGAATATTGTTTGGTTTGTGTTCCCTATTTATTTGTAAATTCATTTAATTTCTAAATTTTTATTTTGTTTCCTTACTGATGAAATCAAACTACTTTGCATCAGCTTGACCGAAGCAGTTATTTCAAAAGACAGTAATACTGAAATACTGACTTTTAGAAACCTTGTACAGGTATTCCTCAACTTAAAACCACAATTGAGCCTAAAATTTCTAAGCAAGACAGTTGTTAAGTGAATTTTGCCCCATTTTGCGACTTTTCTTGCTACAGTTAAGTGAATTACTGCTTTGATTAAGTTAGTAACAGTTGTTAAATTAATCTGACTTCCTAATTATCTTTGCTTGTCAGATGGTCACAAAAGCTGATCACATGACCCTGGGACATGGCAACTGCCAGTTGCCAAGAGCCTGAAGTTTAAATCACATGACCATGGGATGCTACAAAGGTCATGTGAAAACGGTCCTAAGTCACTTTTTTCAATGCTGCTGTAAATTTGAAGGGTCACTAAACAAATGGATGTAAGTCAAGGACTACCTGTATATGTTTGTAATGCTCAACTCTTGTATGAGTTGAACCTTGAAATGCAAAATAATTTTTGTTCTTCTCTTCTGCCATCCCAATCCCCTTTTATATTAAGACAATAGGAAAAGGTCTATCTGAAGACCTTGTACACGAAGGCCTGGTCCATATGGAGAGGCTTGAACTACTCAGGAATGTCTGCCAAGATGCATCTCTGAAAAACCTCACCCATACTACTGTTTCCAAGTTTGTTTTGGATCGAATTTTTGTATGTGACAAGCACAAGATCCTCTTCTGTCAAACTCCAAAAGTTGGCAATACTCAGTGGAAGAAAGTCTTGATTGTTTTAAATGGTATTTAGTTAACTTTCAAAGTCTCAAATGTATGTTTACTTAGAGAAAGAAAGGTTTCAAAAATTTCTAACCTTTTAAAGTGAGACAAATAAGGTATCACAGTTACCTTAAATGTAAAGGTTTTATTTAAAGCTCTCAAGATCTCCAGGATTCTTTACAGCATAAAATTTGATCAAAATGCAGCTTGGAGATAAGGAAGGAAGAAAAGGATGATTACAAAAATGTTTGCAACATATTTCCATATTTTAATTTCTAGTGGAAAATTATGGTTTCTATGGCTAGAATTAATACAAATCAATAGTTTAAATATGTATATCCATTTTTTTAGAATTGAGCAATTAAGTTTATTATTTGAACCTAACACCATCTTTAGGAAATATGTACAGGTTCTTTGGTAGAATGTTCAATGTTATTTTAATCCACATCAGCATTAGCACCACATCTACTTCAGACAGACAGAGATATAGATGGGTGTCTGACAACCTAATCTTTGAAGGAACAGATAATGCTTTATCTCTTATCACATCATTGAATTCATTTTGAATTATTGGTAACATTTAGTTCAGGGAAAATTATAATAAAAAATAAAATAGTTTGTAAAAATAACAAACACCAAGAAACTACTATAAAACAGAGTAATAATTGTAATTTATTTAAGTAGCACCTTTAATTTTAATAGAAAACAAAGGAAGTGAAATGGGTTCAATTCTACTACATTATAAAATCAGCTCAATTCCATGTGGATATTATGTGAAAGACAATATTGCTTTGAAAAATTTGACTTTGGAGACTATGATTAAAATATTGTAATTAAGGTCTTCTATTGATGGAATTCTTTCTGGCATTGGACCCATTAAATAGAGTCCACTCAGTCTTTCATAAAAGTTGGAGATCCTTTGGACCAAATAGGACTATGACAGATCTATTATTACAAGTAAAGAAAAAGAAAGTCCTAGCGTACGAACAGATTTCTACAATATTGGATTTTGGCTTAAGGACAGGCCAAACTTGCTGAACTACCTGTATGCTTATATATACTTTTCAGGCATAAGGCTGTAATGGAGTTGCACATAACTCTGTGGATAGTATGAAATTAGGGAATTGGCTAATCACATGTCAGTATTAGGAATCTGGCTTTCTGCCTATATCTAAAAAAAAATAGTACGATTGACTCACTGTATTTTTGGAACCAGCTGTTTGGAACCAGCTGTCCAGATTCTGCAACTGGTCAGACTTTGGGATAAAATATCTTCCAGACATAGAATGCTGACAACTGAAAGGGATTATACCAATATGCAGATTCCAGGAGTCTTTGAATAGAAATCCTAGATTGTCACAATGTGCTGTTACATGGACACGTGTAGTTGTGATGAAAACCATTGAGCTTTCCATTTTTTAAAGAGAAAATTTTGGGGTTCAGGTCTGGATTATAGGAAGATGAGAAACTTAATAGCAATATCAGGACGTGGAGACTGGACTGGAAAGTAGAAAAGTATTCCATAAATATGTAGCAGCAAACTACTTGATGGTCATTTCCATGAAGCCTGATTTGTCTTTACCTTGATGGTCATTTCCATGAAGCCTGATTTGTCTTTACCTTTTTACCTCATAAATAAATAATCATGACAGCCACTAGTGTAGATCACAATGGGAATGGACTGAAAAGTACCATTGTAAGAGCAATTTCTAACTTACTTCCTTAGGAGCTTTTCCTTCCATTGATGAGATCCCTGAAAACATTGTGCATGACCATGAGAAGAATGGTCTTCCACGCTTATCTTCCTTCAGTGATTCTGAAATTAAAAAAAGGTAAGTAGTATTTTAATGTGTCTTTGAAAATTATTTCCATTATGAAAATCTCATTTTTGATCATTTGTGCAGAGTTTATGATTATTTATTTAAATGTATTATAGCTGCCCACTCCCATAGACTCTTAAATAGAGGCAATAATCAGAAAAGGTTGTACAGGTAATCCTTGACCTACAACCACAATTGAGCCCAGAATTTATGTTAAGTGAGAAATTTATCCTATTTTACAACTTTTCTTGCCACAGTTATTAAGTGAACCACTGCAGTTGTTAAGTTAGTAACAGGCTTATTAAGCGAATCTGGCTTCCCCATTGACTTTGCTTGTCAGAAGGTTGCAAAAGGGATCATATGATCCCAGGACACTGCAACTGTCATAGACCAGTTGTCAAGCATCTGAATGTAAATCCCGTGACCATGAGAATTCTGCAAATGTCATAAATGTGAAAAATGATCATGTCACTTTTTTCAGTGCTGTTGTAACTTTGAACAGTCACTAAATGAACTGTTGTAAGTTGAGGACTACCTGTATTATAGCTTTGACTGGTGTTTTGGCTGTATGGGCTCATAGTTATATACTGTAAAAAACATTAACATTGTAGTAAAGACCAGTATGCTATAAAATCGTCTTTTTATTATTTTTACATTTTGCATCTTGGCTTTAGAAGAGAGAGTATAGCTGTAAAGTACTGCTTTGGGATTTCTAAGAAATCATGTGGAAGCAAAAATGGAACTGCCTCTCCCTATACACAAAAACACAGAGACCTTTATAAGCAATAGTTCTATGAAAACATGGGTTGGAATGATGGTTACAGTTATTACTTCATTTAAAAAAAATTCTTAATATTGATAGTAAATGGTATTCATAAGTGTCCTTGATAGCATTTCCATCTTTAAAAATAAGGTATAACTGTGAAAAAATAATTTGAGTACAGGAAATCTTTGTTTAGTTACAGTTGAAAGCAAGATCATAAATGAGAGGATTGATCATAAAGTTACTTCATCGCTGTCATAATTGTAAATAGTCACCAAATGACACAGTTGTTAAGCAAGGACTACCTGTATAGTCCTATAATCAGGACTAGAAGAAAAAAATATGTTGACATTGTCATCTCTTAAAAATAGTATTTTAAGGACTCTATTTGTACAATTTGATTTCATTGCATCTCTATCTTTATATTTTGCTATTTTTTCAAAATAGCCAAGTATTTTAGCAGCTGCATTCCACATTAAGTGAACCAATTTCTGTTCAGTGATAGTAGTTGATTGTGTGCACTTCTTGGAACAGATTTACAAGACATACAACAATGAGTAAATCCTGCTGACAGATTCCTATCAGGTTCTTTGGCCATTGCGTAAAAGTGGCCAAACAGTGTCTTGATTCTTTCCAAACAATATTCTTAAGAAGCTCTCTTTAACAAGATTTATTGAGAAGAAAAAGATAGTGTTGTAAGAATTTCAACATTCTGCATTTAGTACCAATAGATCCCTGCATGATAGACACAAACTCCTTAATCTTCTTCCTAGGAGCCTGCCTGTAATCCTGCAAGGAGGTAGATCATTTTCTTAAAATGGAGAAGTTAGCAGTTTTTATCAGTCTGGGAACCAATTACAATAGTCTTTTTTTCAGTGACCATTCAAAGTTACAGTAATGATGAACAAAGGGATTTACAACTGTTCATCATACTTCTGGTCATCACAGTGTCCCAAGGTCATGTGATCATGATTGGAGCACTTGGCAACCAGCTTTCAATTACAATGAACACAGTATTTGTGACTTTCGTTGCTAACTTCCACCAAGGAAAGTCAATGGAGAAGCTGGCAGGAGGTTGCAAATGGCTGCAGGATGCTGCAACCACATGGGAGTCACCTAATGATAGCAACTGGAATTGCTGCCACTGTGCTTATTAAGTTAACATGGCCATGAGTTGCCAATCCCAATTATATCATTAAGGGAGGACCATCTGTTCTATAATACTATCCTGTCATTAGATGAATGTAACTGGAAGCAATCAAAGTTTTGCAGATTTCTCAGCTGAATAGTGTACAAAAATGCTTAACATCAAAATAAATATATTATTTTAAAATTTCCCTAACAAATACATTTAACCTGTTCGTAAAAGTCCACCATGTGATATCTCACTTGCGTATCATTTGCTACTATAGTCAATAAGAGAAGAAATCAACATGGTTATATACTATGAATTTTCAGTAAATTTAAAAATATTACCCACAATTATTTTTGCTTATGTTTTCCATTTAGATTGAAACTGTATTTCAAGTTCCTCATCGTAAGAGATCCTTTTGAGAGGCTTATTTCTGCATTTAAAGATAAATTTGTCCACAATCCTAGATTTGAACCTTGGTATAGACATGAAATTGCTCCTGGAATTATTCGAAAATATAGAAAGAATCGCACTGAGACTAAAGGACTGCAGTTTGAGGACTTCGTGCGCTACCTAGGTGATCCAAATCATCGATGGTTAGATATACAATTTGGAGATCACATAATTCATTGGGTAACCTATGTTGAACTATGTGCCCCCTGTGAAATAACATATAGCGTAATTGGACATCATGAAACTTTGGAGGAAGATGCACCATACATCTTAAAGGAAGCAGGAATTGACCATCTGGTATCTTATCCTACAATTCCTCCAGGCATAACGATATATAACAAAACAAAAGTGGAACGCTATTTTTCAGGCATAAGCAAGAGAGACATAAGACGCCTTTATGCCCACTTTGAAGGAGATTTTAATCTTTTTGGCTATCAAGAACCAGATTTTCTATTAAACTAGTATCTGGAAATTCTGGACAAATTAATCTAAATCTTAACTGTAAACGTATACTGTGTAACAGGCTCATTGCAATGTTTCTAGATTTTTCCAAATGTTCTTTGCATTTGTTGAATATTTGCAATAGGAGCAACAAAGGACTGCCAATTAGTCACTAAAAAAAGCATTACATGACACTGCGATAAAGCAGTGCAAAAATGACTAAGATAGTAAATGTCAGACATTCTTTTTTCCTTAGCTAGTAGAGAATGAACGGTCCAGTAATCTGTAAAGAAACTTGATATGAATACGAAACAAAACATTTAAAAAGGGCAGGAAATAACACTTATATCAATGATCTTACAAATCTATGGAGGCCAAACAGATTAGTAAGTATTGTATAACTTAAGGAAAAGATTCTAGATCCTACCATGGAATCAATCTGAAAGTCCTTTTGCTGTAGTCTTATGATGGTTGCTTACTGTTATTCATTCAGGAAATAACAGTTTCACAAATTTTTATTTGTAAACTGAGTTATTATGAGGTGAATTTTTTTTTTTTGCAAGACAAGCTATGGATCCCATTGAGGAAATTTTAGAGAACACTTCATTTGTTTTGTAACTTAAATAAATACCAGTACAGTATTGACTGTAATTTACCAGGATCATTAAGTCTATGCATTTTGCTATGATCTGCTAATCCTACCCCCAGTGGTGCTATTATAAAGTGAATGAGATCAATGTTCTATTGAACCTAGCATCTTATTTTGGGGATTTCTTAGTTTAAGAAATAATCATACATATAGATGAGACAGCAAGCTGCCATAAGGTATATTTATTTCATGTGTAATATGTAAGTCATTTTTGATCTCTCAAATCTTGATATTATAAAACAGATTACAAAATTGAGAAGCTGGTGCCTATTGGTATAAACATGTACCATCATATTCATAATGAGGCATAATTCTGTCCCTATGCTCAATAATTTATGTGGAGTTTTCACAACTGGCCACTGGGTTTGGTTAATTCAGGTTCATAAAATTAAGAAATTATCCCTCCTCCCAAAACACTCAATTTTTCCAAATGAGTTTTTTTTTTCAAACATTCATAGCAGAATTTGCCTTATAAAATTATCAATGAATAAACAGCCAGCTTAATCCAAAATATTAACGCCTGGGTGCATAACAATGGAAATATTAATATAAAATGTAAATGCCCAGGATTGTAAAAGCTTAATATGTGTGTGTTATTTCTGTTGGATGAAGAAAACTTTTAAGTTCACCAGCAATAAAATCTTAAGAGTTGATGCCTTTGTTCCCTTGGGTTTTCAGGAGGAACAAACCAGTTAAATTTTAGTTAGCAGTACATCAAAAGAAGTAAATTTGAAGCAATACTTTATATGCTGTAATAAGGTCTTAATGACCTTGGCTAGAATGGTAGAAATGAAGAGAAAATCTATTAAACTGACTATAATTCTCAAGAACTTTTGTATTTGTAAACTTTAAAAAAAAAATCAGTGCCAAAACTATTCCTTTCTGTGAAATAAAGACCATGCTAGTGAGGGCTAATTTCGGAAAGATTCCTAAAAACTGAGCCATTCTACACAATATAGAAACAAAGGTAGTAGAATTCAAAATGTAACTGGATGAGCAGGAGTGGTTTTGTACAACCGTTTGGTCCTTTCTACTCCCCTGCATGTAAATAAGGTATACAGTAAGTACTCTCCCAAGTCCTTCCACCTTTTGGTGAGGTGGAATACCTGGGCCTGTAGACAGTATTTGTTAAGAAATGGTTCTGTTTTACAATCTTACCATCTCAACTGTAGCAAATCTGGAGAAAACAGCATCATAACTTTTTTGGCTTTTTTTGTGCCTTCAAATTAGTCTGGACTCCTGCTGATTAGATGGAGAAGTCTTTGGCAACAATTTTCAGGAGTGATTTGCCTTTGTCATCTTAGGGCTAAGAGTTGCCAAAGGTAGGATTAGAACTCACAGTCCTGATTTCTAGCCTGGTGCCTTTAATCACAATAAATTAGCTCTTCCTTTGTGATTAGAGAAAGCATATAAAATATAACCCCCACATAGATTACTGCTATTTTTACTTTGTAATGTGTAGAATGGTTTACATTTATGTACTGTGAATTATGGGATATTTTTTATGTAGACTTTTTCCTGACAGATACCTGTTCTGTGTAGGAAAATTACATATTAAATTGTTATGTGCGCATACTGCTACCTGTGTATGTACTTACAGCTTTCCTTTACACAAGTAATCCCTCTATAAAATTATTCTATATGAAGCTGTCCTGACTATTAGCAAGAAAAAAACAACAAAACTTAAATATTTGTCTTTCTAAAGAAAGAATATTAATAAGATCTGACATGGTAAGATTAAATTTATTTTTATATGAAGTGGTAGGAGAAAATGTTTATTTCAGGATTAACGACCTGATCAAAGTTACTTCTCTGCTGAATTAAAGTGTAATATTAGAAATGTATAGTAAATTAAGGCCTTAAAAATGAGTTCTAATAAAAAAGTGAATCTCCCTTTCTTCTAATTGCCCAAAATATATTGAGCCATTTCTCTGTTCTCAAAATAAATATGAAATAAAATACAGGTGATTGTATTTATTCTGCAAATATGTTTTTTTGTGGTGGTTTTTTTTACCTCATAAAAGATGCGGGAAACTCAAAATAGCATATTTCTCTGCCTCAAAAATGAGAAGGATGTAGGTCACAGTTGGTGCATGGATGACATCCCTTGTCACTCTATGACATCACTTCACATTCAGTAAATGAAATCAATTCTTGGTTTTGTTTTTCCCACTTTTTCTTAAAAATCAGCATGTCTCTTAAATATATATCTGAGCAGAGCCCTCATTCAATGACATTTAGCTAATTTTATGTATTCCTAAATGTTCAACTTTTAAAGACTATCCACTTGACCAGTTCAGATTTATGTTCTATTTTATTATTATTTTTATTATATTTGTATCCCGCTACAATGAATTCATCCATCAATACTTAGAAACTAATTTAAAATGAAGATTAAGCAAACTTTTTAAAAAGAAGAAAAGTATGGTTTCAAACAGCTTAAAATGTTCTCTGGAGCAGCTCCATCAAAATCTTAAAAAAGGGACTCTGGGATATAACCTATCTGATATCTACAGGGAAAATGTTCTAGAAGATTACAGGGATTACTGAAAAGCAGCACCTCCTTGTTTCAACTCTCTCTAGTTCCCAGTGGGAAGTAGTAGTTTTTTCCTAGGTGATTTAATAGGTTGGACCAATTAGGGTTGGAACAGGTGTCCTAAATAACTTTATGGTTAAAAAACCCTAATAGCTGATTCATAGCCACTGAATTTCTTTGCAATCTACATATTAATACTAAACCAATGGGCAATACATGACACTTCAAATGTAGCTCACCAAAAGTCCCCCAAAAGTGCCACGTTTTTGAGGTTGCTGGAAACTAAATTCAGTAAATTTTAGAAAATCAGAGCTTGCTCATTCTATAGCAGGGGTGTCAAACTCAAGGCCCGCAGGCTGGATCCAGCCTGGGGGTGCTTAGCTCTGGCCCTTGGGGCTGCCCTGGAAACAGCGAAGGACTGGCCCACGGTGTCTCTGCCGGCAAAAACAGAGCTCAGGAGGGCCATGCACGAGCTCCATTTTCACAGGCAGACTGCACTGCAGACTGGTCCTTTGCTGTTTCCAGGGTGGCCCCCATATCTAAACACTTATGGGACGGATCTGGTTTACGGGCCTTGAGTTTGACACCCTTGCTATATAGGATTATGCTATACAGGTTGCCCTTGGCTTATTATTTAGCCATTATTTCAAATTATGACACAGACCCCCAAAAGCTACTTATGACTCAGTTTCAAAGTTATGGCTGCTTCAGCAACCTGTCATCTGCCCTTATGACTGACTTCAAGGACTCTGCAGCCCCCCACTCTGGGTCTCTGCATCCACTCATCCATCCAAAGATCAGGCAGACTAGTACATGTGAATCAGCTGGATCTTGAAAGCTTCTCACTTTGTTCCTTCCCAGTGACTAAGAAGATCAGGCCAGCTGGAGTTTGCAATTCAGGCTATTCTAAAACAAGTGCTATTTTCGGAATCCTGGACATGGCTCATTTTTTTAAGGAGGCTCCCTTTGTGAAGTTTGTGGAGCCTCTTCAAAAAGGGAGCCCCCTACAGGCTCAGGAGAATAACATCTGATCTGCCAAAAGGATGTAAGAAAGCTGATCTTGTATTGGGCCAGGCACTTCTCTAAGAAGCTGCAAAAAATAGAAATGTACGTTGGGTGCTGTTAAGTGCTGGAGCAGGCAAAGACCTGCAAGTCCCTGAATGGGAAGAAAACCAGGAGGCTTGCAAGCTTTAGATGGCCTGATCTCTTTTTTGTCACTGGAAGGTTTAAGCTCCAGCCAATCTCCCCTAGGTCACTGGCTGAGAAGGACTACAAGGACCTCAAGGAGAGAGAAGTGGAGCATGGGATGCCTCAGGGTGGCTGAAGCCAGGGGTGGGATTCTACCAGTTCGCACCTATTCGCTAGAACCAGTTGTTAGCATTCTAAGCAGTTCGGAGAACCGATTGTTAGAAGAAATTACTGGCCTAATCCTGTAAGGAAGGCAGGAAGGAAACATTCTGGTGTTGCTTACAGAAACTGCCTCTCCGTTAACCCTTATTACATTCTTGGCAGGACTAGACTTCCTGTCTCAGGAACTTCTCTGGAGTTTTTCCCCCCTCCTTTGCTGGTAGTTTGCTTGTGTGGAGTGACCATTCAAAGTTACGATGGCACTGAAAAAGTGACTTTAAGATCATTTTTCACATTTACGACTGTTGCAACATCCCCACAGTCTTGAGAGGTCAGGCAAGGAGATGCGTGCCTCGATGTGAGGGATATTGAGTTGGCCATGCACAGCCAATAACATGCCCACCAAGCCATGTCCACCCAGTCACATGACCACCAAGCCACATCCACCAACTAAGCCATGCCCACAGAACCGGTTGTTAAAAAATTGGAATCCCACCCCTGGCTGAAGCCTTGGAAGGTTTGGAGCAGGCACTCCTTAGGCGCCCTGTGTTCTGCTTAAAAACCCATGCATTTGTTTAATTGGTGCATCAGGGAGAGCAAGAGGGTGGGGATCAAAGGTGGTATTCAGCAGGTTCTGACCAGTTCTGACCGGTAGAAATTTTGAGTACTTCGGAGAACCGGCAAATACCACCTCTGACTGGAGATTTTACAGTATCCTTCTCCTGCTACGCCCACAGAAAATTTGAATTCCACCACTAATGGGGATCATTAAATGAGGTCATCTTGCTTAATGGCCATGACCACTTGCACAATGGGCAGGCTTCATTACAATCATAACTCGACTACAATCTGCATGTCAGCTCATAAAATATAAACCCATTGAGAGTTGTTTTATGGATTTGCTTACTAAGTTATTTTAACAATCTAAGGATGCTACATTTTTAAAAATAAATTTTGCAGATGGATTTGGCGTTTTGTACTTCGACTAGTATTTGTGTTATGTTAGAGATTCTAATTAGCATGTGCTACCATGCTAGCTGAAGTTAAATGGGACTTTAGTTTTGCTTATGGAATACTGCTCAAAATGATTGACCATTTTTTTCCTTACTGTCAACAGACAATACTCTGTGACACAAACACCACTAAAACCGATAATTCAATTTACAACTTTATTATACTGATACAAATGTTATGTCAAAGTCTCAAACTCATCATGCTGGGCAAGGGAAAACAATATTTGTGGAACCTTAAACACAGGCTTCTGTGATGAATTGTATTACTAAAGGTAAAGCATCAGATAAATATCTGCTTGAAGGTGATCTGATCTTGTGGAGTTAATGAGTAAATGCTAGGAACTGAAATTGTAAAATTAATTTTAAATGAAAAGGCTAACATTTACGTCAGAAAGAACAATGTGTCATCTCAGTTGTTGTCGTATACAAAAATAGGAATCTATCTGCTGCATGTTATAATCCAGTGAATAGTGATAAAGGAAGAATTAGGGATGGGTTTGGAGTAACACTGTCCGTATTCTAAATGAACGTGGTTCAGAGGAAAAAAAATATTTTGTTAAATGATATGAACGATTGGATGAGAATTAATGGAAGATTTTTTAAAAAAGTCTTGATCATTTAGAGATTCAAGAATGAATAATGACTTTGTAAAATATCACATTTGTTGAAGGTCTGTTTCAAATATGAACTTTAAGCACGTCCATTTATTTAACGACAGCATAAATCTAAAAGCTTGTTGATCTGTTATGAGGAAACAGGAAAGCGCTGATCAATACAAGGATGAGTAAGTTCTGAGAGAAAGACTGAGTAGTGTCAAAAGTAGGACTTCGGGGAAAAGAAAAAGTGAAAAAAGTAGACTACAAGAAGAGAAATTATGTCTTATGTGACAAAGTACAAGATACTCCCAAGAGAATGAATGAAAAAAAGAATGTTAAAGATGATGTGGAAACTGCTGGAAACACAATAAAAAGAGTGCTATGGAATGCAACAGAAGTTTCCAGAATTATGCTAATGGAAGGTATGAAAAAATGGTAGAATATTGAAATGAGAAGCTGTGGGTAAGGTTGCCTATAAGAGGATTACTGCAGAAATGGAAAACAAGAGAAAGCTATTGACAGAAAGTCCATTAAACATGAGAAAAGAGGAGGAGAAATATGAAGATATGCAAATGCCGGTAGAAAGGCAGTAGATGGTAGTACACTACCCCCCCCCCCCCGGAGAGATGAGAACTGTAAGGAACAATTATCTCCCATTTTGCCCAAATATTGTTTTCCTAGCTATGAGGTAGCCGCAACATTTAAAGATACATATTTCCTAGAGGCACAAGCTGAACCTAAAAGAATTAGGATTATTCCACTAGTCTTATTTGTTCTTTCTTCAAAAGAAAATACAGGGTATCTGTTTATCCTGAACACATAACATTTAGCAGAAACCTTCCAGATTCCAGTCTCAAGACTCTTTTTCAATCATTTTTCTCCCCTTAACTGTCTTTTTGTATTAATAATGCCACTTCATACTGTTATGTGTACGATGTAAATATTTTTTCAGTCCCTTGATAAAAGTAGAACTCACTACAATACCACTTGATAATACCAGACCCAATCCTCATGGCAACATTTTTGTCTAGAATGCTCTGAAATGCCAATTGCAAATTTATGGCATGTAGATTATAACACTACCAATCTCAAGAGCCCAAAGTAGGAATAAGAACAATGTGTAATAGCACAGAATTTAGATCCCCAAATCCCAAAAGTAAAAAACAAACCAGGAGATATAATACCAGCTAGACCTGAATATTATCAAACTAGGAACTTTGAGATCCTTCTCTATAACATATACATGATCTTCCTTAAAAGTTCCACTGAAGGTAAAGGCATTCTTCTCAACAGCTGATCAACTGAAGTGAAATTCAGGAAGGAAGATCCATAGCTTGCTGGCCCAAGATCCATAGCTTTTAAACCCATATGATATTTCTTTAAACACATCTTTGTAATAAGTTGAAGCGAGTAGCAAAATTAATCTCTGCTATTGTAAGTTTGGTACTAATATATTTTTTAGAAAGCTAAAAAAGTAGTGTGTTTACTTATCAGATTTAGATACAGAGGGACTCTGAGTAGTGTACAAATAAAAAGTCTAGTGTTCATCATGGAAAATATTTTTCTGTTTGAATTATTAACTACAGTAAAGTATTTTAAAACAGTATTCTGTATATTGAAAATCACTGGATTATATGGATGTTAACCAAATCTAACTCTAATGGGCAATACAAGAAACAATTTTCTTGACATTTCTGAAGAATTGCAAAATGATGAGTATAGCCAAAAATACTTTAATTAGCCTCCTTTGTCTGTTTATTTCTCATAGAATGGTATATAAGGCAGTTAGTAGCTGAAGAAGTGTTCCTTCAAATCAGCAGGGATAGGAAAAATCAATCTGTTTTTGCCTATAGCACACTGCCAGTTAGAATGCATCATTGGACAATTGCCCAATGCTATATATGTTGACGAATCACCAAAATTAACTGCTGCATCTGATGGATATCTTCGACAAGTGAAATTGCTGTGAGTCGAATCCAAATTAGCCTTCCAAACTGAACAGCAGCGTGTGAGCAAGAGATCACGTTTTGGCTTTAAGGAAGTGAAAAGAAATTCTAAATGACAGCATCATATTAAGAAAAAACAATTCTTCAGTATATATGAGTCATGCTTCTATCTACAGGGTAAACACAAATGGAAGCTATGCTAGTTCTCACAGGTTAAAATTATCTAAGCAAAATGAAATGACTACTCCAAGATAAACTGAATATTTATCACCCACCCCCTCCCACTTGTGACTGTATGACTGTAACTTTGTTGCTTGTATCCTTACGATTTATATTGACTGTTTCCTAGTATGATTTGATTGCTTATTGTACCCTATGACTATTAATTAAGTGTTGTACCTTATGATTCTTGACTATTGATGAATGTATCTTTTCTTTTATGTATACTGAAAGCATTTGCACCAAGACAAATTCCTTGTGTGTCCAATCACACTTGGCCAATAAAGAATTCTAATTCTAATTAATTTAAAAGTTAATCCTTTTATAGATGAGCAAACTTGTTTAGTTAAATTATGACAGATATTGGTGGAACAGGAGCACAAGTAATATCATCCCAATTCCAGAGTTCTGGGCCTATTGCCTTTGATAGCACTTCTTATGTCATTTAATTATGCCAATCCTGCTGCCATGGGTGATCAAAAGTAGAATCAGCAACTGACATACAATATACCCTAGGAGCCAAGTATTTTTGAGATCCTTGCAAAGTTGATTGCAACATAACAAAGATAAATTCAACCAGGGAATACTGGTACCATGCAGAACTGCGCATTTGGTAAGAACTGTTGGACCTCATTATAGGCTAACCTTTTTGGGCTCCTATGCCAAAAACTGTGCGCGCACTTGGGCATGTGCGCTCGTGTGCCAGCACCCAGAAGGGAATGTGTGTGCCCTCCATTCCCCATGCGCATGCGCATGCAATCCCCCGCCCAAGAGGTGCTATACAGCAGGTTCTGACCAGTTCTGGAGAAACTGGAAATTTTGAGTAGATTGGAGAACCGGCAAATACTACCTCTGACTGCAGATTTTACAGTATCCTTCCCCTGCTACGCCCACCAAGCCACACCCACAGAACCGATAGTAAAAAAAAATTGAATCTCACCACTGCCCCACACCCCTTACCTGCACTGTGCCTCTCAGCTGATTTTCAGCCTGTTTAAAGCCTTTTTCAGCCTCCCAGGCTTGAGGAAAGCCTCTGCAGCCTGAAAAATTAGGCCCATTTTGTCATTTCCGGTATTTCTGGAAATACAGGAAGTGACGAAACAGGCCTATTTTTCAGGTTGCAGAGGCTTTCCTCAAGCCTGGGAGGCTGAAAAAGGCCTCAAGCCAGCTGAAAATCTGCTGTGAGGCACGCACATGCGCTGTGAGGCACGCACATGCACAGTGAGGTAAGTTTGCCTGCGGCTTGCGTGCCGGCACAAATAGCTCAACATGCCACTTGTGACACGCGTGCCATAGGTTTGCCATCACGGTTATAGATAATCTTCAACTTATCATAATTGGGACCAAAATTTTTGTTGCTAATTAAGATTGTTATTAAGTGAATTTAACACTCAATTTTAAATATGAACAGTTGATTTCATGACTTTTTCTGTCCCATTTAAATGAATCAGATTTCCCAAGACTACTTGTCATTGACTTTTTCTTACTCTGCAAAACTGCCTCTTTCATTACCTCTTTCTACTGGTATGACATACAGACTAGACAGCTAAACATAGAATTTTAGGCTTTAAATACTATCCAGGGGTGGGATTCAAATTTTTTAACAACCAGTTCTGTGGGCGTGGCTTAGGTGATGGGCGTGACTTGGTGGTCATGTGACTGGGTGGACATGGCTTGGTGGGCATGTTATTGGCTGGGCGTGGCCAACTCAATATCCCTCACATCAAGGCACGCATCTCCTCGCCTGGCCTCTCAAGACTGTGGGGATGCTGCAACAGTTGTAGTGTGAAAAATGATCTTAAGTCACTTTTTCAGTGCCATTGTAACTTTGAATGGTCACTCCACGCAAGCAAAGTACCAGCAAAGGAGGGGAAAAAAACTCCAGAGAAGTTCCTGAGACAGGAAGTCTAGTCCTGCCAAGAATGTAATAAGGGTTAACAGAGAGGCAGTTTCTGTAAGCAACACCAGAATGTTTCCTTCCTGCCTTCCTTACAGGATTAGGCCAGTAATTTCTTCTAACAGCCGGTTCTCTGAACTGCTTAACAACCGGTTCTAGCGAATAGGTGCGAACTGGTAGAATCCCACCCCTGGTACTATCTTTACTTTATGTAATACAGTGTGGAATCTGGTACAATCTATTTCATGACTTTGGTTTCCCAAAATGGAATTATTGATTTCATAATAGCAAAAGTCTGGCACCTTCTTGTTTTGTTATTCTGTCTTCTGCCCTATTTCTCCACCCTGCTTGCCTATCTTGTCACACCTGCCTAGCTTTGCCTATGGGAAGGTACCCTATATTTTAACAAGTAGACTAGCCTTAAGGCACACAACATTAATGCATTATAATTGTTAGCTTCAGAACTGTAGCAATTGTAGCTGACTCAGACATCCTTAAGTATATTGTAATTTACAGGAAGTCTCTTCTTTGTTCTCAGAAAAGGATGCAGCACAGTGACAATACTGTCATTTTGGCCACAGTGATAACCAGAGGGCGATTAGGGTAGATTCCATTATAAATAGATAGCTCTCAATTACTTGAAGCAATTTCTGATATTCAGCTACTAACAACAAAACCAAACTAAATTATCCACTTATATTGAAATATTTTCTGTTTTCATAAAGACAGCTACATCGGAATCTAAGGAACTCCTGCTCTCTTTACAAATGTACTTCTCACATATTTTTGTGTGGGAAGAGAAGCTCCAAGTGAAATATTGCTTTCTCAGTGGGCCCCTCCGGTCTTATTAAAAATTACCTTTCCAATAAAAATCATTGATATCACATCTATGTATGCTCTCACAAGGCAAACAGGTTTGGCTATAATTTATAAGCATTTACTTCATAGTCCCCATAACTAGATGTTTCTTAGCAATTTTTGCCCAGTACGCATTCTAGTCATTATCAACTAAAAGTGGTCTCTGTTGTCATCTATCACAGTGGTGGCTAACCTTTTTGGGCTCCTGTGCCGAAAATTGTGCGTGCGCTCATGTGCCAGCACCCAGAAGGCAATGCATGTGCCCCCCATGCTCCATGCACATATGCATGTAACCCCCCATGCACCATCTCTGCACATGCGAGACCCCTCCGCACCTCCCATGCGTCTGTGCATGTGTGCACGTCTCCTGCCCCTGTGCATGCACACGAGATACCCGACAACCAGTTGTCGGGTGGGCAGCATGCACTCATGCACAGTGGGGCTCTTCCGGGCGACTTCTCATGTGCCAGCAGAAGTGGCTCTGCATGCCACGTCTGGCACGCATGCCATAGGTTCGCCCTTATGGCTCTATCATCACCTGGTAAATCAGAGATGGGCAGCTGTTGGTTGCCCGCCACTTCTGGGTTATTCAAAAAGTACATAAAATAGCCATAATGGCATGATTACTCATTAATTATATACAGAAAACTAAATATAATAAGTGTGTTAAGTCTTGAACACAGTAATGCTAAAAATAACTCCAAATTGAACAAATTCTCTTTTCAAGGGTCTCTTTTCTGACCCTTGATCCTTGTGGTTTTTTACCATCAGCTCTCCATTTCAAATACCAGTAACTCTTGGTCGATTAAAAAAAAACCTTGCCTTCTCTTGAAGCAAGTGAAACTTACACTGTTGTGATATTTGTCTTCAAATTATGCTGAATGTTAAAAGTCAATACTTCATGGTTCATATTTTGAGCTAAAATATATTAAATTTAAAAAATCACTACTGCAACCCAACATGTAAATCAAAAAAGGGAAAAGTACTTCATTCCATTTATTAAAAAAACAACATTTTGGATTCACAGTGATTTGCTACCTGTAGGAGTGTCCTGGGATTGCATTACTTGTTGACTAATTACAACGTGTTTACTTTTGCAGAGTAGGCAAACAAGTCACTTAAGAGACAAACAAGCAATTTAGTCATAAGTGCAGCATCTTCCAACTAGATGCCCACACAGCTATTCGGCTTCAGGAAGACAGGTGTTGCCTAAGCCATTTGGGAAGGCAGATCAACAATGCATGTTGCCACTGTTTTGCATTCGTGATGCAAGAAACATGACAGGTAATTAAAATTCAATTCCAAGCACAGAAGCAAAACTGCCTGCCCAACTTCAACTATCCACTATCTTTCTAATGACCTGAATTCAAAAGCCCATGTTTTCACTGTTAAATGGTTCATTTGTTTGGCTTAGGGTTACGTATCACATTTAATAAAAGTGTCATGAAGGACATGAATGAACTACTTCAAAAGTATTGATGTAATGGAAATTTCAAATAAAATATGCACATAGTAAAGGTTAGTGGGGAGGATACATCTTGTTCTTCTTAGTCTCCTGAGAAATACTATCAAAGTATCTTAATTTGTTGCTGTTTTCTACAGCCTTACACTGAATGAAGTACAGCCTTTTTTAAAATGGCAGTGGGGGTTATTTAGGGCTCAGAAGACTATTTGATGAGATGTTTTGAAAAAATAAAAAGTTGTTGAGGAAATTAATGCCCAGACCAGCACTCCTTGCACACCTAGAACTTTCTCAGTTGCCTTTTCAATAAAGAAAATGTGCAACCATTCCAATAACAGATGGTGGAAGCAGTGGTGGGATTCTAATTTTTTTACCACCAGTTTGGTGGGTGTGGCTTGCTGCGCGCACGTGTGCAAAGGGTTTCCTACTGACCTTCTCTTGCAATCCTGCACTCTCCCTGTCTGTTAAACAGCTGATGTTCGGCAATCCGTTGTGCCGTGCAAAGCAACTGAGCTTTAAAACCAGGAAACAAAGGTCAGTATAGAGCCGGGGTGGGCGGGTCCAGCAGCTGACTGTCAGAGTTAACTAGTTCGCTCACAGATGATCCTTGGAGCTACCGGTTGGGCTGAACCAGTAGAATATCACCCCTGGGTGGAAGGTAGAATCAGTAAAAAAAACATTAAATGAAATTTCAGTATATCATGGCCAGTGCAATTCTGTTGTCTTGGGTGCAGTGAAAAGCATTCTCACAGCAAAGTAAAATATAGGTAGTCCTTGACTTATGATCAGAACTGAGCCCAAAATTTGTTGTTAAGTGAGATATTTGTTAAGTGGGTTTTGCCCCATTTTATGAAGTTTGTTACCAGTTAAGTGAATCATTGCAGTTGATAAATTAGTAACCCAGTTGTTAAATGAATCTGGCTTCCCCATTGACTTTGCTTGTCAGAAGGTCGCAAAAGGTTATAAATAACATGACCTTGGAAAATAGCAATTGTCATAAATATCTGTCTCTTCACAGGTCTCTATATCAGTGTTGTCAAATTGTCCATCATATGATCAATTCATAGGATCATCAAATCAAGTCAATCATATGGCTCTTTGCAGTCTCCTCATATTCCCTCACAAACTGCTGGTTAGGTAGGAGCCCACTTACCTAAGCGTCTTAAGTATGGTTCACTGAACTGTAGAAGGGATTACCCACAAAGCAACCTAAATATTAAAATATCAAAAAACAGGTCTTGAGAACAGATGACTGTGATGCTGTATTAAATTGCATTGTCAAACAAATAAACCTTCCCTCCTCAAAATAAAATCATGAATGGAAGATATAAGAAAGAATATCTAAAATGGAATTTCAATGGACCGGAATGGACAGGTGCATGCACTATAGTTCAAAGTCCCTGGTTCAAAGCTTACTTTAGCAGAGAATACAGTAGTCAGCTTTTGATAAGACAAATAATCCAAGCAATATCACATTTTAGTATCCACCATAACACAAAATTAATACCATTCTAGATTTTGATGCTGCAGTATAGCTACTGCAATAAAATATATGAAGAGCTTCCATTATTCCATTATATGTTTTTGTTCCAACTCAGATTAAAACTATGTTTCCACATTTTAGTCTAAAAACTACAGTCCTGTATTTATTATTTGGATTCACCACTAGATGTCTCCAATAAACAATTCTTATTAAAACAGAATTGTCTAACCATTCTAACCAATTAGGCAGTTGTCTATTAAATTAATTATAATACAAAATTAATTTGGTAGTACTGATAATATATGAAAAATTCCGGTCCCAGAGATGTTTTGCCAGGTATCTTCATCGTCCAAAGTTGTGAATAAATATATATGGTTGTACAGGTCAAATGTAATTTAACAGCAATAATATACCATATTTTTCAGACTGTAAGACACACTCCCCACCGCCACCAAAAGTGGGTGGAAATGTCTGTGCGTCTTATAGAATGAATACAGGCCTGTTTTTGGCCTCTCAAACCCTCCGCACGTCCCATTTTTGCTGCCCCCGACATCCAGAAGCACTTTGCAGGCTAAAAACGGGATGCATGGAGGCCTCAGAAGGCCAAAAATGGGCCTGTTTTTAGCCTGAGGAGTGCTTGTAGATGCTGGGGAGGGCAAAAACGGGACGTGTGGAGGCAAAAAACTATTTTTTTCTTGTTTTCCTCCTCTAAACTTAGGTGCATCTTATGACCCGGTGCGTCTTTTAGTCCGAAAAATACGATCATAAATGGTTGGAAATGACTGCATATTTGAATCAATTAACTGTTAATGTGAAACACATGAATTTATTCTTTATCTATCTTAGAAAGTCTGGATAACTTTTTTATTATGTCTTGAGAACTGTATTGCTAAATGTACCTAAAGCTCAATTTTATTAGTTTCACAATGAAATTCTTTGTGCCTTGGTGAAAATGTTTGAGTGGATAAATGATAAAATACATTGTTTATTAAAAACAATCTGAAGATCACTTTTCAATGCAAATTCACATTCTAGATAAGAAAGTGCTCTGTATTTAAAACAAAGATGGATGAAATTGTGATTGCATCTGTGCAGGGAACTTTGCCAAAAGCAATTTGTCTTTTACCAAGGACTTGGGGACTTTAAATTTAACAGCATTCTCCAGTGAGCCATGCTGGCTGGGGAATTTTCCATGTTGAACTTCAGGTATCTTAAAAAGTTTCCAAGATTGGAAAACCCCGCATTACAACATTTAAAAAGTGTGCAAATGGAGTCAAAAAAAGCCCTCTTCCAGTTTCCCAGGAATTCTAACCTAGTTAAAATGTGTTTCTCAATGGGATCACAATTTCTGATTATTATAAGAGATTCATTCAAACTATAAGCAGAGGCTCACACTGCTCAAATTCTGTCGGTACTATGTAAGAACTTGAATTGATATGTATAATCATAAAAACATTTCCCTGAAGCTGATGAATTTTTCTGTCCGGCAGAGGTAAGCATGCTAGGTCCTCTGTTTTACACTACCACTTTCATTATTCCAGATTATTAATCATACTTGTCAAATGCATCAAGTTTAACTATCTCAGCCTAGTCAATTTACATTGTAAGAAAATACATGAAAAAAGTGGGAGGATTACATTGATAACCTTGCATCTTGATCAATGCAAGCATCATGTCTCATTTTGGAAGCTACTATTCAACACTAATGTTTATAACAAATATTAAAAAATCAAATATCGTTTTGATACTGAGGGGGGCAATAAGTTCTTGCATAAGAATGATAGAATACTTATGTAGTCTTTCTCTGTGAATACAATGCAAGCCATTCTTTTGAAAAAAGCAAAAAAATTAGGCATTAAGTTAATAAATTAGAATATCTTGACTTTAGTGAAGTCAGTGTATTTGCATGCTATGATTTATGATTCAAGCAAACCAGGCCACAGTGATGTACTTAACACATTGTGTGAGCTCTCACAAATGGTCATCTTTTGTTCAGATTACTGCTAGAAAGTAATCTAGATTAGAAGTAAGCCAGCATGTTGAATGGTTCGGGAGGGAGGATTTCATCCTTCATTAGGTTCACTTTTTATGAAAATTGAACGGACCCCGCTCCGATCCGAAAAACAGACAGCAGGTAGCCCGCTGTGCCTGATAACGTTGCTGCGAAAGTTGCTTTCGCTTCCCTCGGACGTTTGCAAAAGAAGGCGGAACAAGTTCGCCGCTAATACCCGTGTTTTCTGAAAAAAAGAAAAAGAAAAAGCAAGCTACATAAAACGTGTCTATCAAAATACGCCAGATTTACACCCAATGGTTGAAAAGGAAGTTCTAAAAGCACTGGGTAACTGAGACCGCCCCGTGGAGCTCTTTCTAAATAGATGTCATCTACCCAACTCGGCGAAAGATCACCCTGAGCCGCCCTACGGGTGAAGGAACAGGAAGGCCGGCCAGAAAGGAGCCATTGGGTTACCTGCGCTTCCTTTTCAGGAAGCCTCCGGACGGCGGGCCGACCTCTCTCCGGCCACGCACGTGCGCTGCGGCGGCCATGTGCGCCCTGCTCACCAGGCTGGAGACTGGGCGGGCTCAGGAGGGCGGTGCTGCCCTCCGCCGGGGAGGATGAGTTATACAACGGCTCGGAGTTGCATAAGCGCCCGAGCCCAGAAATAGTCGCGGTAGCCCGCTCGGGTGGCTCCAGGGAGGGAGCGCGCGCCGTCCGATTCTCCTCCCCCTGACCCCGCTGCCGTCTCCACCGCCGGGGACCGCCCGAAGCAGGGCTGGCGGCGCTCCTGAGTCGCCCGGCCCTCTAGCGCGAGGGTCAGAAGCCGGGCTGGGCCGGGGGCGATGGAAGGCTACGCTGGGACGATTCCCCGCGCCGCCTGCCTTCGCGGAGCCTGAGTTCGAGCATGGAGCCATAGCAGCCGCAGCACCCCGCCGCCGCCGCCACCGCCACACCCACTTGGCTTCTTGGCGGCGACAATGGAGCTGGGGCCGGCCGCCGGGCAGCCGGCGCAACAGTATCCCCACCATCCCCAGGCCCTGTCGGGCGGAGGTCCCTGCCCGGAGATGCTGCAAGTGGCCGAGGAGGCTTTCCGAGGCGGGCAGTTCGCGCTGGCGGCCGAAATCCTGAGCTCGCAGCTGGCTGAGCTGCCGCAGCCCGAGCGGGGCCTGTGCCTCCGCCACGGGGATGCGCTGGCCCGCGCGGGGCGCATGGCCGAAGCGTTGGACTCGTACAGCGTCGCCGCTAGATTGGCCCGCTTGCGTCCCGAGGAGTTACGCGAGCTGACCGAGAGTTTCGCCCTCCTCGTCCGCGACAAGGAGCTGCGGCTGCCTCCCTGGCAGGGCCCTGGGAGCGGCGGCGCCCCCGAGGCGGCTGACCCGCTGGGGGACCCCGCTTGCTGCCGCCCTCCGGAGCCTCTTTGCTGCCCTTCGTGCCTGCGTCTCCTCCACGAGCCGGTGACTCTGCACTGCGGGCACACCCACTGCAAGCGTTGCGCCAGGAGCGGCGGCGAGCAGTGTGTCCGCTGCGTTGCCCGGCGTCCCGTCTCCGCCTGTGCCTCTTCCGCGGCCCCCAGCGCGGCCGGCCAAGCCCCCGCCGGCCTCCGCGTCAACGTGGTGCTGGGCAGTTTGCTGGAGAAATGGTTCCCGGCCGAGAACAGAGCGCGCCGGCTGTGCGCCGAAGGGGATGCCTTGCGGGAGAAGCAGGATCTGGCGGCCGCTTTGGAGAAGTACAACCAGGCCCTTGAACTCGGTGAGTGCCCGTTCGCCTCGCCCCCATTTACATCGTAGTCGCCTTGCTGATTTCCTTCAGTCGCCGGGAACAAGCCAATTTTAGAAAAGACTAGCGTGACATTTAAAACCTCAGTGCTGTAACAGTCATAAACCCACTTTTTGGGCCCACAAAGAACGGAAGAGGAGGGGGTGGTGAAAAAATAGGTCGACTTGTATTATTGCATGTTTGCTCTTAGCTAGGAAACAGGTTAGTGGGGAAGGAAACTCCACTGTAATCAGTCTCCCAGTGTGAGGTATTATATCTTCTTAGGCAATTAAAAGGCATACACCACACTTGCAAAGTTGTTCTGCTGGTCTGCTTTGAGAGTCTGCATTTTGATGTTATGTTTCAGATATAACCATTTCTTAGAACTATTCTATACTGTTCTGTGCATCTCTCTCTGTGCACTGTTGACTATTATGTGCGTCCCTCTCTGTGTTAACTGCTGTAACCTAAAAGAACTTAGTTTAGATCACTTTTCCTGCAATACAAGGCTTGTACGATGAATTGTATTACAAAAGGGAAGCCATCAGATAAATACATTTGTAGTGCAGTCCTGCTTAGAAGTGTCACACAGATCTGAAAATGTCACATGAGAAGTTGATTCATTCTATCAGATTTCACAATTCAATGATATTGGTAGTATTGTTTTTAAAAATTGGAAGAAGAGGAGGGGTAAATGTGATCCTTTTTAATTACATTTTCTGAATATCATAAGAGCCAGCATAAAATGATTTGCATTCTTCCACATACTACATCATAGAAACAGCCAAAGATTTTCCTAGTTATGCAAACAACTCTCTTTAGTTTGATGATTGCAGCTGCAAAATAATTCCTTGTTAAATATAGTGTAAGGAATGTACTTCTCCAAAACAGACATGAAATTGTGTGATAATTAAGCTGAAATCTTAAATCTTGTGTGAGTTGTTAAATTTCTTGGCGTAAATGGCAGCAAGATATTCTGGGTCTGATGTGTGAATTAAATGTAAGTAAGAAAAAATTCTATTTGTATATTTGTCTATTATATAAAGCATAATTTTAGTACTGTTGTGAGAATCTTAGTGAAATAGCACAGTGGAAAAGTTTATATATTGGAAACTTGGGAATGATTTAGTACATCTGAAACAGCACTTATTAATCAGGACAGCTTTTTACCTAACATCTTTTTCCTGCCAACTAATAATAGCCAATCTGATTTTCATTATCTGTGTTTCCGCTAGTCATAGAAGTAGCTGGAAATGAATGCCATAAGTATGGGTATGGGGGGGAGGGAATTATGAAACATGCACAATGACATCATTACATAAGTGCCACAACTTACTTACAAGCATCGGATATTGAGTGCAAGGATGTAAGGATGGCATATGTTTTATGATATCATTATGGTGTGCTGTGTTAATCATTTTATTACCATTGCAGTTTGCTGCAGATGGTGCTTGGTTCTTTTCCTTTGGGGCAGAATTCCTAAAACAGCATTCTGTCAACAGATATTCTCCAGATACATTACAGTCAACCACTTTCATCCCTAGATGAACAATCATGCTAGTGAAGATCATGGGAATTACAGTCAGAAATATCTGGGCACCAGCAGGTAGGAAATGCCTGCTTTAAAATGTGTATGTCCCTGTGTTAAGACATAACTTCATTGCCAGTCCTCTTAATTCAGACCAAAACATCTAAGAATTTCCTCGACATTTCTTACAATTTGGTTGCAATAGTATATGTCAACATTTTTATTATATGGAACAGGCCAGTATATTTAATTACAAATTCAGTTCAGATAATTCAAGAGTAGAAATAATGAGTACAGAATTGCAGCTGACAAAAATCAAATAATTTGCATCATCATCATTGCAACACAATAAGAAAGAGAAGAAGCATAATAATATAGTCTATACTGCAAAATACAGACATTTTGAATGTTTGGTGTTGAATGCTGCTTATGAAATTTGATGTATGCTTCTTATACAATCATCTAGTTACTACTCTAAATTTTACAGGTCAATCTAACCATTGAAATTCAAGTAGAGAAAAACACTATTAGTTTCCTGACATGTTCTTCTAACTGAGCTTTCCCTGGCTAACCTAATAGACTAGGGAAGAGTCTTACATGGAAGGAGGCGTGCTCATTTTTTCTGTCTGCTGTTTTTGCTCTTCCCAATAGACCAAAATGTACTTTAATTGAACTGTTATTTTCCATTAGTTTCCAAATAATGCCATTGTAGAACACATGGGCATTTTCGAAAACAAGGTGTTTCATGACTTATGTTGTCCACCCCGAGAAAAGTTTATATCTCTGTAACATGAACATCAAAATTATCTTTATAAATTTAATAGGCAACATAGTATAATTATTTTATATTTTCCCTCTAACATTGCTAATAAAAAGCTTTTTCACAGTCATATTAGAAAACATTTAGAACAATGTTAGATTTTTCAGTTTTGTAATTTGATAAGAAATATATGGACAAACTTTGAGGGGAAAACTTAGTTAAAATGCTACAACCTATGAAATTATCTTATTTCCTCCCTTTTTCCAAATACACAATGAGGGTGCCCCTTTTTGATGAAAGATACTTATATTTATCTTGAAAACCATAAACTCAAGTTAGGGTGATTTTATGACTAATAGGTCATTCTGAAACTTAAAAACTGTTTTGGCAACACTCTGATAAGCGTACAATTACCAATGAACACTTTTAAAAGTGAAATGTTAGGTAAACAAAAATATAATTCTGAAAGATATGATCACTTGATTTCAGTGGTTTTATATCTTACTTGCAAAAAGTATGGATTTTGAACAATTTAAGTGATTAGATGCTTGTGATACAAGAAAAATAAAGTTGCTAAAAAGTTTTTTTTCCAAAATGTTACCATAGAACTAAGTTTCAGCTGAACTCAGCCAGATGTGAAACCAGTCCTAATTCTTTGCTTTGTTTTTCTCATCCTAGTATTCCTAACATATATTACCAGAGATGGCTAGGCAGGATTATAGAATTTATACCAAACATGGCCATCCCAGAAACTCTGTAAGTTCTTCTAGAAAGAAACACATGCTTCCTGTGCCAGGAGAGCGCTGCAGTTTGGTCACTGATTGTCCAGGACAGTTCTCTCAAGCTAAGGAGAGCTTTGATTGTATTGGTGTAGCTGCCATCTTGACTTTTTTAAAAACTTATTTTGCCGACACCCCACTCTACAACCCCACAGAACTCTAGAATTGGGTGATAGGAATTTATCTTTGTCATTGCCTTTCAGTGCAATTTATATTTCAGATCATCTCCTTTCTTGCAATCATGTCATGTTGGCCTCTTGATCCCCTCCAGTTGCTACTTTACCAGGTCTTGCTGACAAGGTTGCTGCTGCCAAGACATATGTTGTTGTTGTTACATAGCATCTTTTCTTAGTTGGGATTATAATGTGTTGGTTGGATTTCCCCTCTTATTATAGTTGTCCTTATGTTTAGATTTGTGAAGCTATGCTTTCAAATAACTCATGAAGACTGCTCAGATCTGTCAGTGGATTTTTCTTTTTACTTATATATATGGGAGAGAGAAAGTTTCAGGTTTCGATCCCGGTACTTCATTTTGAGTTAAAGAAAAGCACAGATGCAGCTGCCTGCTTCATAGTGAAGCAGTGACTTGTTGATACTTCCTGTCCCAATTTTAGGCTACCAGGTATCTGATATAAACTCAAAATCTTCTTTAACAAAATCTACTTCTTAGATGAACAAAAATAGACTTAGAATTACAAATGGAGCTCATTGTCAATGGCAAGGATTTCTTTTAAAATACTAAATAAGCTAGAAATAAATATTTGCACAGAAGAGATCTTGCAGAGCATTTGATAGAATATAGTTTTAATCAGATGTCTAAGTGATTTAAATGTAAGCTTCAAGAGCAAACCTAACTGTCTCGCACAAAAATTTAATCCATTCAATTAATAATGTATTTAAACTTATTTATAATGTTTGTTGTTAAACATGCCACAGATCTGTTTTTTTAAAAAACAACAACATAAGAATGTGTCAGAGAAAGTCAATCTTGCCACACGACATTACCTAACTTTTGTTTAAATGTGATTACAGCTACTTTGTGTACCTAAGGTAGAGGATATGTGGAAATGCACATAATTTACGACAGGTTTTATCTACATTCTAGAGTGTCTGTACTTTTTACATTGGAAAGCATGAGGTCTAATAAATGGGATCCAATAGAAAACAAAGCCTGAATTAATCACTCTGTATCAAGTTATCAACTGTGAAATGCTTTACTGCCTTGCAGTTTATGACTCATCCTGCAGCATTTCTAGAAAAGCCTTTTCCGGTTTATGATGAAAACAGCCATATGTAAAATATGTTGGTACTGCTGCTTTGAGACAAAATAGATTCATTGCAGGACCGTTACCTTTGACCTCTGCTGGTGAAACATCCAGAATGATTTATTTATTAATGATTTTATCCAAAGTTTCTAACCTTTTCAGGCTTATGTACCAAATATACAGAGTAAGCAAGAGCCAGCTAAAGTCAGATAACAATTACACTTGAAATTTTTCTTTGTTCAGAAGGTAAAAAAACCTTTTATCCAGACTCTGGGTAAGGAGTATGGTTTCGTATGCATTATGCAGAAGCAAAGCTAGGATTACTTATGAGTATAGGGGTTAGCAGAGCTTTATAGTTAAACAATGTCCTAGGGTAAGTAATAATTCCTGAATGTTGGCATAGCTGTATTACTATAGCTGTACATGTACTGTATTTACCAAAGAAGGATGTGGAGGTCAGATGACTGCAAATAAAGTTGGATGCATTTGAAAATCAGCCTTTACGGTTACAGGAGAAGAGCTTTAATTAACTAATGAATTAATTAATTAATTCAATTTGTATAGCCATCTACCTCTAACCAGTAACACTGGGCAGCATACAATCATAAAGACAATTTAGACAATACAAAAGAGGAATTAAATTCAATTAGCAGCCAATAGATATTATAATCCATCAGTGTCAACATAAATTAGGAAATTGGGCCCTTCACACACTGGGGACCTCAGGCCTGGGTACATAGACAAGTCTTGAATTCCTTTGAAAAGGCTATCAGGGTTGGGACCATCCTAATCTCTGGAGGGAGACTGTTCCAGATGGCAAGGACTATGACAGAAGGCATGTATCTTGGTCCCTATCAGCCAATATTCACTGGCCAATGGGACCTGAAGAATGCCCATCTTGCCAGATTAGATTAGACAGGTAGAAATAACTGGAGAAGACTAACCTGGCTCAAGACATAAAAGACTTTAAACAGTGATAAAGAGCACATTGAATTGCGCCCAGAAACACATTGGCAACCAATGCAGCCCCTGAAGCAATGCTATAGCCAACACCATTTATAACCCAGGCAGCTGCATTTTGTACCAGTAGAAGCTTCCAAGCACTCAAGGCAGCCCATGTGAAGCATATTGCAATAGTCCAAATGGGAAATAACAAGTACAGTGAACAGAGTTTGCTGGTCCTAGAATGGGCGCAGTTTGAGCACAGTAGAAAACATTGTGGGTTGTTCCCTGATACCACTAGATCAGTGATCCCCAACCTTTTTGTACCAGGGACCAGTTTCACGCAGAAACACTTTTTCAAGGACCGGGGAAGGAATCAAGTTTGGTGGTTTGCTTGCAGGCGTTTCATTACCTGACTAGGTAACATCTGATGTTGTTACCTAGTCGGGTAATAACGTCTGCCAGCAAACCACCAAGTTCAGGAGCGCCAATGCCTCCTCATTGCAACCCTGAGCGACAGATATTCTCTTCTATTGGGACATTTAAAACGGAGGGTTTCAGCTGCAGATTCAGGAACTGCGCCTGGCTGAGGAGTGCCTTCAAAACTGAGCGCTGGGCGCGGCGGCCCGCGGCTGTCTCGCGGCTGCAGGACAAGTCCCTGCAGGACGACTGAGAAGCCCGCCTCTCGGCCCTGCCTCCCTCAGCCTCATCCCTCAGGTGTCTGCCTCGTTCCTCTCTCAGTCGCTCTCTCGCTCCTCCACTAGCCCAGGAAGAAACTGCTTCAAAGAAGCCGGCAGGGTGGCTTTTCCTGTCAGCGCAGCTCCTCCGAAGCGCCCGTTCACACACACACACCCGCCCACCCCAATCCAGTGCTCCGTTCTGCCTGCCTGCCTTCGTTTCTGGTTGTTTGGAGCAGCTTCGGCTGAGAAAAGAGGCGAATAGTTATTATTCTCAGCCGAAGCTGCTCCAAACAACCAGAAACGAAGCGGCAGGCAGGTAGAACGGAGCACTGTATTGAACCTGGATTGATTGGCGGCGGGGTGGGGTGAACGGCGCCGGGAGCTGCGCCGACAGGAAAGCCACCCTGCCGGCTTCTTTGAAGCAGTTTCTTCCTGGGCTGGTGGAGGAGCGAGAGAGCTGACTGAGAGAGGAACGAGGCGGGAGGAAACCGAAGCCGCTGAGCCGGAGAGCAGGACAGGCTTCGGTTGCTTCCTCCCTCCCCTTCTTTCATTTGTGTCCTTGATCCCTGATCCCAGCAGCATTCACCGGCGAAGAAAGCCGCCATTTTTTTAAAAAAAATTCTTTGCGGCCCGGTACAAAGTGATCCACGGACCGGTACTGGTCCGCGGCCCGGTGGTTGGGGACCCCTGCACTAGATGACATCGCTAGGACTCACTGCCTTAGAAGAGTGAGGGGGGGGGGGGGGGGGCGGGCCTCCCTTTTTCTGTTCCTCTTCTTTTTTTCCCTCAGGTAGGAGATATAGAAGCATAGCCAGCTGCACCAACAGGCTGAAGAACAGTTTCTACCCATGGGCTGTCAGACTTCTGAACTATGTTGACATGACTTCTTCATGTCAACATAGTATGATAGACTTGCGGGGCCGGCTGGTTGTGCAACAAGGTCACATAGTATAATAAGATTGGGACTGGGTTAGGGGCTTCTTTCCTCACTGTGAGTTGTGTTGGGGGGTGCACGAAGGGAGGGTCAGCCAATCTCATTGTACACATGTACTCTGACAATAAAGGTAATAATAAAAGTTGGTATACAACTTGAAGATGTGCAAAGACCCTCTTTGCCATGGCTACCACCTCCTCTTCCAGCAGGAGCCGTGAGTCCAAAAGGACCCTCATTGTGCACCAAGCAGGACCAGAGGTGAAAAAACTTTGATACTAGAAGACCCAACGTTCAAAGCCCACTTCACGAACTGACTTTCCTGTACAGCCTTGAGAAAGATTGCCTCTCTAGCTTTGAGGAAGATTGTTTTTTGCTAGCTTTCTAACTGAGCTTTGTATCAGTTGGGCACACCTGTCAGCAGCAGCAGGCAAAGGGAAAGGCAAAATGGATTTGGCAAGGTGAGGCAAAAAGAAGGCCAGGCCTCTTGGTAGTGTGGGAGGGGGAGGAGGTAGGGAGGGAGAAGGTCTGCATGCCACTGGGCCTAGTCAGCTGAGGTCTTCCATCTGTGGTGGGAAGGAGAAGGGTCTTGGGAATGGAGGTAGGAAGCCCGCCAGCCGACGCTTTATGGTCCACAGCAAGTTTCCATATACCAGTAAAACTTGCCAGCAAAGGTCTCTTGGCCCAAGTGGGGGAGTGGGGATTGCAACACTCCTGTAGTTGTAAGGGTGGGCACATTGTTAATCACCCAAACTTTGATCACATGACCACAGGGTGCTGCAAGGATTAAAATTTTAGGCAGGGGTTGTAAGTCCCTACAGTACGGTTGTAATTTCAAATAGTTGTTTAATGAATGGTTGTAAGTTATCTGTACAATAAGAGAATCTCTGTTCTACTAGGACATTCCTGCTGTTGTAACTGGCATGCCTTTCAGAAATTGTGTGAATGGATGGGATTGTCTGATAGCACTAAAGAAGTAGCTGAGTACTTTTTAAAGATGTTTTTCTACCCACATTGCTATAAATAGGACCCCTACTAGCTATTGAATTCCTAAACAGCTTTGTGTAATTTGGACCTTGATTGTGTCTCCCAGCAGGCATTCCTGTTGCAAACACCGGTAACGCTCTTCTCATAGGTTTTCTCCTCTTTACCCAGTTTGCTTTAAGAGACTCAATGTCTGAGCTACTTAGGGATTGACATTTACTACAGCTTTCCTTTATGTTACTCACATTAAACTAAAAACAATACTAGAGTATCAAAATGAGTAGAGGACAATGAAAATTGCATTCTTTTCATCTTGAATTCTTTCAGGGAAGGTATTTGAATGAGTTATTTTTTATTTATTGTCTGATCAATATCTGTTGATCATTTAAAAATAAGATTAGGTAATTTTCAATATTAATTTCAAATCATCCCCTCCCCCAAATTTTGAAAACTGAGCTAAATCTTGCTTGGTTTTGTCGGCTGTTGTGCATATAGATATTTTTTCATTTTGGATGCCATTTTATTGGTTGCTATGTGAGAAATCCACACTCAATAAATCAAGTATAGTTCCCATATGAGAACTGCTATATTTAAATATTTAAAAATAGGTACATACATGGGTCACATAGTCAAATAGTTTAAAAACTATCATTAGCAAAACTAGCTTTTCTTTTTTCTCTTTCCAAATAAGAATTCATGTTTTTGAGTTGTGTGCAAGAGTTGTGTTGTGGCAAAATAGTGATTAAGCATGTAGAATTGAAAGTGCTTGATTCAGATTTTATTTCTCTAATGTATTTACTATGAGGGAAACCACATTTTTCATCTTCTGTATTGTTAGGGCTAATATTTCAGAATTACAAAATTAAAAATTGAGGAATATTTGAAATATAATACTGTATATAAATTCTGGCTAGGAACTGCATTGCTAGTGAGTTTTTATTTCATCATCACAAACTAGTAAGAGGTTTGTGTTTTTAAGAGATAATAAGTTTCCTTCCAGGGTCAATACAAGAGGTACATAACATTATTTTAAAATTGTGGTAAAAATGGTAAGTGGTAAAAATAGATAATAGATTTTCTCAGCATTTGTTTATTTACAACTTTCTGATAATGCTCTTTAAGTCTGTTAACATGTGCAGGGAAGTCTCCCTATATAGTCATTGTCTTATAGGACATTACGCGGAAACAATTTTGCTAGTGATATATAGGTAGTCCTAAATTTATGACCTCAGTTGAGCCCACAATTTCTGTTGTTAAGTCATACATTTGTTAAGTGAAATTTGCCCCATTTTACAACCTTTCTTGCCATAGTTGTTAAGTGAATCACTGCAGTTGATAAGTGAATCTGGCTTCACCATTGATTTTGCTTGTCAAAACCTTATATGACCTTGGGACACAGCAACAGTCATAAGTATGAACCAGTTGCCAGGCATCTGAATTTTGATCACATGATCATGGGGGATCTACAAAGGTTGTAAGTGTGAAAATTTGTCATAAGTCACTTTTTTCAGTGCCATTTTAACTTTGGTTATTAAATGAACTGTTGTAAGTTGAGGACTACCTGTAATGGTAAAAACAACAAAAGTCAATTAACAACGTAGAGTATAGCAGACAATACCTCACATAAAATGGCTCTCTTAAGTCCTGACAGGACAATAGGTATGTATGGTTGTATTCTCTTAGCGTACTAATAGCATAAAGAAGTCTCAATTCTGAATCCAACCAATATCTTTTCCTCTAGATTTCCACTTTTTATTTTTTAGTAGAGAAATGGCTTGCCACTGTCTTCTTCCAGGAAATTTTTTGACTACTCTAGAGCCTAGCATTTCCTGGTCTTTATTTCCTGGTCTTTATCCCATGTTGTTTCAATAGTATCAGTACCATTTTCTTCTTAGGCTACAGTACCATGTTTCCTTCTGCTCTCCTGAATCCAGAAATTACCATTTCAGTGGCCTGATTCTTCCATGGCTCTAAGGAGGCAGTTTCCTCATTTTTCCCAAAGCTGCTGAAATCAGCTGAGTCAAACCTGTCTAGACATACTGGACATAAAATCTGCTAAATGGGGCACTTTTGAGAAGGCTACATTACTTCTGCTTTTTCTTCTCTCTTTCAAAGCATAGAGATTTAGTAGTGGGGTATCTCTGTCTACTCCAGTTACTTAATTAAATTATCTTAAGTATAAATCACCTTGCTTTACCCTTTTTTCTCAAGACAAGTCTCTGAAGTATCTTTTAGTAGGTGTCCAATTTTTTGTGGTAACTACTTCATTGTGTATATGAAGGCTTATAAATCTGAAAAGAGCATTAATGCTGAAATTTATAACCAACTCTTTCCCAGTCAGTATAAGGAAATAATTATGCGAATTGTATTCCTGTTATAGTTGAATCACACCAAAGTAGAGAAAAGAGAAGATACCTACTTCCCTGAGAATATTTCTCATTGTATTTATTAGAAATATTTTTGAGGGGGTATGTATAGGATTGCCTAGTAAATAAAACATAAGCTTTCATTGTGACTTTTGATACTCTCAATAACCTATAAACTTCTTGAGTTGTTCATATAAGGTCACCCCTCCCCATGTGTCCTTGGTTTTAAAGTCTGATTTTAACTTTTTGTTTTAACTGTAAGCCACGCAAGGTTACCCTATAATAAGATGGATGACCAATAAAATGTGTTTATTTGTTTATATTTTTCTGCCATCAGCTGTAAGTTTAAAATTATCCATTAGTAATCTTTGGTAAAGGTACTCATAGATGTGGGATAATCTAAGAAAATCTAAGAAATCTAATCTAAGAAAAGAATTATTCTTTCCCTTAAAAAAAAAACAGATAATGCAGACACAATTCTCTCCTGTAAATTATAAATACACAAGCACAACCATTCCCTTAAAAAAGGAAAGAAGACAGCATTTTGGCCCCAAAGCAGAGTGACATAATAAGCCCAGGAAACAACAGTAACAAGAAAACAACAATTAGCAAACCTTTTCATCTTTCTCTTTCTCAAATCATACCAGCAAAAAGGTTCCTTGTTTTTCTAGAAAGTAGTTTCATCAATAAATTGTGGCTGAACTTTTTACAAAGATTACCATGGCAGGGGAGATGCTCAGGTGTTGAGTTGTCAGATCCCGTAGGAGTAAGCCCAAGTCTTTCCCCCACCCCCCATGATCATTGCCCACACTGTTGGCATCTTTATTTTATTTATTTGATTTGCCAATTGTTTACAAGATAATAAGTATAAGTGTATACATAGTTGTGAATACATGAAATGGGTACATATAAGAAAAATAAAAGAAGAATAAGAGAAACAATAGGACAGGGACGGTAGGCACGTTGGTGCGCTTTATGCACGCCCCTACAGACCTCTTAGGAAAGGGGTGAGGTCAATAGTAGACAGTCTAAGGTTAAAGTTTTTGGGGTTTGGGAAGAAACTACAGAGTCGGGTAGAGTATTCCAGACATTGACCACTCTATTGCTGAAGTCGTATTTCCTGCAATCAAGTTTGGTGCGGTTAACTTTGAGTTTGTATCTATTGTGTGCTCTTGTGTTGTTATGGTTGAAGCTGAAGTATTCACTGACAGGTAGGACATTGCAATGTATGATTTTATATACCATGCTTAAATCAGACCGAAGACGGCGTAATTCAAGGTTTTCTAGTTCTAGAATTTCAAGTCTGGTGGCATAAGGTATTCTACAACGAGTAGAGGAGTGGAGAACTCTTCTTGTGAAATATTTCTGGACTTTCTCAATTGTGCTAATATCAGATACATTTGTTGTCTGTTTGCCAGGAATGCTTCTATCAGTTATTCAGTTGTCCAGAGATACCATAATTTTAAGTTTTTCTTAATTTTTTAGCATGATTGAAACCCCAGAGCTGAAAATGTATCCATGAGAAAGGAAATAGCTTTTGCTCCTTGTCATGGAGGCGGCTGTGTGTGTGTGTCTGTTTATCTCACTCTACTGTTCATTCTTGCAAACCTGGACCCAGTTTCTGCCTCACAGTTATGAGCAAAGTAGGAGGGCAATTGATTTGCAATGCAGCCCCACAATCTCTCTTTCCCCATGGAATGAACAGTGTTTTTTGTTGGGAGAGGGACAAAAAGACCATGACCAGAGAGTGAGTTGTTTGAATTCCATAATTGTGACCAAGCCAGCTCCATCTTCTTTCCCCCCCCCTTCTTTTTAATCTAAAGACTTGATTAAAATACAACCTGGAAGTTTATACTTACATAATTTTGTTTTTCTTCCTTTGTTTGCTTTTATGCACTCTATATAAATAGTGTTAGTAAGGCTTTGACAAGGTGTCCCACATAGGAATGTTGTATCCTTTGACCTAGTAATATGTCTTACCTTACTCCAAGTCACATCCTTTGGCCTAGTAAATATGTCTTATCTTACTTTGGGGTTAGATTTAATAAGCTGTTTCAGCCTTCCTGATACCTTCTAGATATGCAAATTCAGTGCGCAGCTCTTAGCCGACGTGCCTCAAGTCCTAATGCATCTGGATGGCGCTAATTTGTGGAAGACTATATTATTTGTCCACCTAGTACAAATAATTCACTTAACCACAGCAGCCAGTTTAGAATTTATTGGTTCTTCTTTTCAAACAGAGTTTAAAAATTAAACTAGCTGGCCATGACCAGGGGCATAAGAAATATATTTGAAATGAAATGGTGCATCACTTAGAAAGGAAGCAATTATCCTTTTCCTTTCCAAAAGCATCACATTTGTTTCTCTGAAATTGGTTTTTATAGTTAGAAGAAATGCAGTAGAAAGTATCATGCAGTGGGTGTCTAGTTACCTAGAGACTGTCAGTAGCTCATATTTTGTGAAGCAATTTAATTTTTTGTTATGATGACTCCTTTTCCAATCATTTTAATATATTTCCAATCATTTTAATATACCTAATTAGGGTCTTACATTGTGAGTTATTGCTAATGGGGATGTGCTGAAATATGGGGGGAGGGAACAGCCATATTTCTGTTCCCTACTTGTCCCCCCCCCCCCAAATTCTATATGTCCAGGCATGCAGTATTCTGACCACAGAGCTTTAGAAAAAGGGAGCCACTGACTCTGTATCCACCTTTTTAGTACATTGTAATTGGAATATTTACCATTGGCATACTGGAAAGAAGGAACCAGTGGGAAGGAAGGTAGCAATATTACAAGGATTTTACCTCCATTACCACCACTATCATAATTCTCTCAGATTTTAATTTCCTGATTCCATAGACCAGCCAGTCAAAAAAGGATGAACAAAAAGTCTATGTATAGCCTTCAGAGAAAGATAAGTGGCTCCAAGTCACATTAGATTCTGGGGAGCCTCTGAATAGAACCTCGTAAGATTGCCTTTTTAAATTGTGAAGTGCTCTCCAGCATTTCTATTCACAGTAACCAGGTACAAAAAATAATTATTTTACAAGAATCAAGGCTGGGAGGACATCCAAGTGAAGAGAAGAACTAAACCCAATCATCGGAATCTCAAATTAGGTCAACAGAATATGCTAGTGAGGGTTATTATGTTAATAGTAACATAGCAAAACTATCTATCGGGCAACAGACAAATTACTGTCTGGACATCCACGCTCCCAGAAATGAACATCTTAATCTAGATTTAAAATCTTAAAATCAATTTAATAATCCCACTAGATGTACCTTACTTGTGTCAATTTCTTTCATTTGCAATATATTGTTTTGTGAGTGACTTGATGGCAACTTTTGTGTAAATTTTCATTTTTGTGAAAAAAAATTGTCCAAATTTTCATCATCACTACATGAATTATATAATATCATTGCATGAATTACATAAACATAATTATAGTACAAGAATTACATAAACATCATTACATGAATTACATAAAGCAGTGGGGATGGTATATTGTAATTTATTTAATAGACATTCAAGAAGAATGGGCACCCCTTTTACACAAAAAAGCTTCACTTTGTCTGTATTACACACACTATTTCATTTTCTCAGTACAGTTAAGTCCTGTTCTTTATATAAACTAAAATAAGTTATGCATAGGAACTGTGCTTTCACAGTACTTTTACCTCAGAATTCCTTCTTTCTTGATGGTTTCTTTACTGAACTAAACTTATGATCTCTTAACTCTGACTCGAAAGTGTTTCTGAGAGATGTAGAGTTGAGACAATTAACAGTATCCAGCTCATATTTTCAATATTCAGCAAGAATGGTTGAGAACTTTGCTTCTCGTCAGTTAGACTTTTAAAAAAAAAATTTTTTTGAGCCATTGTCAACATTAATGGAAATCCAGGATATAAATATTTCTAACCATATTGGTTGAGCTGAGGTTGCATTATTGACACAATTTAATATTAATGTTCACTACGCATATTTTATTGATTTCCATTAGCATTAACAGTATGTATTATTAAACAAACTTTTAGGCATAGGCTTTAAATCAACTTTCCCCAATTTGATGCTGTTCAATTACCATCATCTTCAATCTGCCCAACCAGAGGCTAGCAGGTTGAGGAAGACTAATTTAAATTGACCTCAACTATTAAAGGCTGAAAGTAAAGATAATATGATATTTATGTCATCATCAGCTCCTGGTCAATTCAGGCACAAGCTTAGTAGTTTTCTTGGTGGTGGTGTTTGCTGTTGCTTTCATCCACAATAATTTTTATATTATTATTTTTTAATGTCCAGATATAACTCTGGGGTTCCTGGTGGTCTCCTATCCAAGATTAGTATTATTTCCCCATATGGTTTAATAGGAAGTAGTCAGATCTTGGGAAAGGTCCGCATTGGGGTATTTGGTGCGACAAAACATTACAATTGCAGGTAGGCCTTCACTTATATAACCATTTGTTTAGTGACCATTTGAAGTTACAACACTCAAAAAGTGACTTATAACTGTTCCTCTCACTTAAAACCTTCACAGTATCCCCATGATAAAAATTCGGGTATCTGACAATCAACACGTATTTACAATGGTTGCAGCCTCCTGGAGTCATGGGGTCACCATTTGCAATCTTCCCAGCTGACTTCCAACAAGCAAAGTCAGTGGGGGAAGCCATAATAATTTAAAAACCACATGATTCCCTTAACTACAATGATTCAATCATGACAAATAGGTTGTAAAATTGGATGTGACTCACTTACCCATCTTGGTTAGTAACCAAAACTCTAGTCTCAATTGTGGTTGTACCTCAAGAATTGCCTGTATGTGACAGCTTGTTTTAGCTCCACCCTGCTGATTGTGTTGCATAAGTGAGATTGTAACTACTTTGCTAGAGCATGATCTCATAATATTTGTTTAAATATCAAGCATTTAAATTAATGTTGAAAATAATGAAATTATTCCTGTCTTTTTTATATTTTTTTATATTTTTATATTAGTCATTTATCTTTTATCTCAGTAAAGAATTAACATAATGCCCACAGGTATGGGCTAGGATGAATAAACTTTGAAAGAAGCATAACATAACTGTTGGTTGGTAGATAAACTTTCTCAAATTACAAAAGTGTGTGTGTGTCCTGTCTGATTAATAAATTCCCAATGTAGCTTAACCACAAGAACATATTTCAGGTGAAGAATTTCTACTTGATTTTGTGTGTGTGTGGTATATATATTGTAGTGGTTAAAGCACTGCCTTTGATATGCAAAACCAGGATTAACATCCTGGCTGGTACTTATCTAACCAGTAAGAGTCCTTGGACAAAGTTCCCCTAATGTTTCACTTGCCTATGTCAAATGTAAAAGTGACATGAACTAGCAGAGTCATGCCAGCTTGGACTTCACCCAGATTAACAGGTTCATGTCAGATTTGGGGGAAGCAGGACAATCTGACAACAAGTGGGCTACTGGAACAAACCATATATAAAAAGATTAGAGAACCTAGAATTGATGGAATGCTACTACAACAGAAGACTTCATGAGTAAGGATATATAAATAAGGGTGGATACATGATACATGAATAGGCATGAGTTTGCTTGACTCATAACCAGACAGAAGTTATATCAGCTGTTAAGATTGAGAACTATCATTCATACAGTGCATAGATCCAGTTGTTTTCATTTTGATAAAAGATGCCAACATTTATTTTGAAAAATCCAGAATTTCTTTGATAAACAAGAACTGGACTCAATGCCTCATGAAATAAGTCACACTCTGGACTTAACTTCCTGTACTAAATGAAATGGAAATGATTTATAATTGGAGAAGGCTTTTATCACTTCTATCATGGATGTATTACTAACAGCTTAAGATGTTCTCATTCTTTTAGTTTTCTAAGTGGCTTGTGATGTCATTGATGTCATAATATGTAGGCCATTATTTGCATTGTTTTGCAGGTTAGTTAAGATCCCAGAGGGTCCTTCTTAAATGAGGGCATTACTGAATTGGAAGATGGTAAAACATAGCTGAAATGGAGAGGCTGAAAGCAGGGACGTCTGATACAAAACTCTTTCCTAGATGTAGATCATGCTTTCCTTGTATTTCAAGAACAACATACTAAGACTCCTGGATATGGCATTATTTCAGCATTCCCAGTAACAGCATCCTTGGCTTAATAATTTGTTTTTCCAGCTTCATTGTTCATTATTTTTTAAACATTTTAGATCAGTTGCTTTTAAAGACTGAAAAAAGGAAAGGCTGATTCCTGCAAGTTTGAAGTACCTCTTATGAATAATGCTGGAAACTGCTGTATGCCTGAATGTGTTGGGAAGTAATGAACTAGTTATTTTTTTTAAATGTAGTATACTAGAAAACAAGAAACTGCTTTATATTTGAAAGCAAAAAAAGCTCTTTGGAGCTACAAGGATTTGAATGTGGCATTTGTGTGCAACTTATAAAATAGCCACATATTTTCCTAGATTATGTGGCTATTTCCTCCTACAATCGCCATGGCACCCCGACAAAAAAGTCATTTGGTTTAAGAAATTGCAGGTCAATATGTATTCATGTTCTGTGCTCCAACATTCCTTTTTGGCCTTAAACCGAAAGCACCACATAACCAGATTGTATTGCACTGGTTATATTTATATTATCGTACACGTGTTATGGATTTAAATTTTGTGGGCTGTTTTTCCTCAGTCGAGTACAATTTTAGCAACATACTTTTCATATTGCACATTTGTTCATATTACTTCATTTGAAGAAATTTTTGTTACAAAAGAATGAGTGGCTAATATTTAGTTAATTACTATTTCAGAAAGTCGTCATTTACACATTTTCTTCTTGTATTCCAGCTTCTTGTAAATGTTGGTTAATAGCACAACGGGCAGAACTTTGTACAGCTATGAAGAATTATCAAAAAGCTCTTAATGACGCAGAAATACTATGTCAGAATAAACCCCATTGGCCTAAGGTACAGTATCTGTTTGTAAGTTGGCAGTTAAGAAAAAAAATCAAAATATCTCTTTGCATATAAGAAACCTGGAATTGTTTCTCATGTATAATTTAAATCTCTTCAATGAGGGTTTCTAGCTTGGTGCCTTAACCATTACACAATACTGGCTTTTTAATAGCTGCTCTCAATTCTTTAGGTATACATACCGTCTCTAAATATATGTAAGAGACATGAAATAATATTCAAAATAATTGCAGTATTACTTGTTATTCCCTTCTCTATTTTTTTAAGTGTGCAAGGCCTAGTTGTTTGACTTAGACGCATTTCCCACACTTAAACGTATCATGTGGAATTAAAATGTGCACCCATCATTGTTTCCCTTTGCACTTTTGTTTTTTATGTTCGTTTTCTGTTCTGTTTTGAAATACCATCTTGCCCGAAAGAGGTAAAGGCACTTTAGCCAATATTTCTTGAAATCACAAAGCTTAAACTCCTTATCTCCTCCCTCCCTTCTTTCTTTCTCTGCATGCAGGGTCATTATGTCAAAGCACAAGCTCTTTCTGGATTAGGAAGGATTGAAGAAGCATTGAAGGAATTTCTTTATTGTGTTGCCTTAAATCCTGAGTGGAACTCAATGAAGATGGAAGCCCAAAAGGTATAATATTATACTTTTAATCTATAAGCAAAGCATGACGCTTTTATGTACTTAGTTTTTAGCCTGTACTGCTATGTAATCTGACCCATGTAAAATAGAAGTTGTAAGTGAAGCATTAATTGTTTGATTATTCAGTTTTTTTATTCTGCTTTTTGCTCACTGGAAGCCAGTGATTGGCTAAATGAAAATCAAAGGTATTGGGTAAACAAAACATTAGGGTGATTTCTTAAAATATCAAAACAATATTTAACACAGTAGCATGAAAATTATAATTAATATAATTTATTCTAACTGGTGGCTGGTTGACTTTGAGTCAGTCACTTTTTCTCAACTCACCCCATCCCATTTATGAGTGATTCATAAAAATAATAAAGGCATGATAAAAAATAAATAAGCAAATAAAGTAGCCAGTGAATTAGATACTCATAATCTGCATCTGTCAGGCTTCAACATCATTCAACCATGAATGAACTTCCAACTAGGAAGTATCATGACATTTGAAATGATCCTACATTTAGTGGTCTTGTTTTCATTTTTCTTAGTGGGATAGAAGAGAAGATAACAGTTTGGCACATGATTGCATATGAATGCAGAATTCTGGACAAGTAAATGAAATAGGAAACAGATAATTTGTATGAGCTGAATTTTATGATATTTCTATTTTTTTTAATCTAGATAATGTGTGAGATGTTTTTTCCAGCATTTGAAAATGTTCCTGATAGTTTAACAACACCTTTTTGTAATCGGACCTCTTACACAAGATTGAAACCTGCATTTCTAAGTAGCATAAATACACAGTCTTCTAGTGAAGATGGGCCAGTAGCAGAGAGCTCAAAGGTACTTTACACATGAGTCTGTTCTTTATTCAGGGTATTATATATGGCATTATATTCAGCATTATATTCAGAAATGTACAGTTATTTATTTTGGTTTTAGTTTAGTTTGGGAAGGACATTATAGCTTCCCAAAGAAAACTGATTAATAATGGAGTAGAATGGAATGGAAACTAAAAATATTAAAATTACCAAAGTGGATGTATTATATAAAAATGATTATGATTCAATATAAGTTAAAATTTGCATATTTGGAGAGTTATTTTTAAAAGCAAACATTAGCTATGGGCAGTAGGTTCTAGTTGCAACCATGGAAGCTAGTCTGCCTTCTCCCTATATTATACATTTCTGAAATCTCATGGATGTTTGACAACATTTAAGGTTTTGGTGGGTTTTGAAGTGAGTACCTCCTCGGCCGTCATAACTCCTAATTTAAGTACATACTTGGTAACTATGCTTTATGTTGATAATTCTAAAAAACCTGTATTAAAATACAATACATCCTTTTGTGTTCAAGTAAAGTATGCAGAGAAAGCTTTACCTGAGCAGCTGATTCTAAAATATCCATATAGTCAAGTCCATATTATTTATTATTATTTGTTATATATAAATAATAGAGTTGACAGAAGCAGTCCCAGCAGAAGTCATATAACAGGTTGCCAAACTGTTAATTCTCAATCATGACTATGATCAACAAAGATATGTCTATAGAAGACACATTTTTGTCTTTATGTATTTATATATAAACAAATGTATTTATTTTAGGAGACCATGTTGAGGTTAACAAGAAATCCTTCCCAAGAGAATGATGTCTATCGCTGTATTAATTCTTCAATTTCCCATCATGATTTCTACTTTGAAGAGAACAAGAAAACATTAGGGAAAGTCCTATCCAGCCTACCCAGTGCAAACTTGAAAAGAAAATTTTCTACTGATGGGGAAGACTTACAGAATCTGGATGTCCCTAGCAAAATCCATAGAAAAGGTCTGTTGCAGTCGCTTAACTAAACTGAATAAGTTAATTTGCTCAGTATTTTGGGAAATAAAAAAAAAAATCATTTCAACAATCAGTAATAACAATATGTTATAACTTTACATTAAATGAAAATGAATATAATGTGACATTAGTTATACTTGCAATTGTAAAGAATAAAACAAGTTATAATGATTAGATAGACTAGAATATAAAAAACTGGAATTTGCAATGCAAAAATATTAATCAAATTGAACAAAATACACAAGGTGTGGTCCGGGTTGTCTTTGCTCTAAATAGCAGATTTCTTATACAAGGGAATAGTTGTGGTATTTTTTCACCATAGAATAAGATGAACCTTTCCAGTTGCATGTCTGGAATCTCTCTTTCAATTTTTCAGAACAAAAGTTGAATTGATAATTTGTACTCATTTTAATTCTTTAGAAATGCAGTGTTCAGTCCTATGTTCCTGTCTGATAATTTTAGAACTTACTAGAAATTGTTAGTTTTTGGTACATTCTCCTCTTCCTTTTTTGATATTTTGAATTATCTAATGAGGTCATTCAGAAAAGGATCATATTTATTTATTTCAAATGTTCTTTTTTATTTTAAGATGGAGATGCTACTTGTGGAAACTCAGCTTCTCTTCCCATAAAAGAGATTCCTACAAATCTCATGGATGCATCTGACTTTGAGTGTTCCCTTTGTATGAGGTATTAACAAGCTGCACAAAATGTCTTATTCCATAGGATTTAAATTTCAGCAGCACTTGCGTGTATCTTACGTCTGTGAACTTAGAAGCATAAGTAGACTGAAGCTGGATTTATCATCACACAAATGCCGTGATTTATGTTCTTATGTCAGACATCATGACATAAGTGTATAAGTCACAGTATCCATGTGACGACACATTACAGTCATATAATTTTGATACTGTAATTTTCTTACAGGCACTGTTTATCTAGCTTAATACTTAGATGGAAAACAACCAAACAATTCCATTCCAGAAAAAGCAAATGTCCATTATTTTGCACGGAAATTACATACGTGTGTGTGCATGTTTGTGTGTGTGTGTGAATCCATCAAATTACAGCAAAATAAGCTTCTGTGCTGTTCATATTTTATGTTGCTTTTGATATTGTTATTGATACTTGATTTTGATAATTATTTCTCGGTGCATTATGTTAAAAATTTTTGCTTGATGAACATTTTATAATTCTGTTAAATTGTAATGGAAGCTGCTGTAAGTACTGAACAGATACACAGTATGCTAACTTATTAAATAAGAAATGATTAATATATTTTCAGCTCATTAATTTTATAGTAAGATTTCATCATTTCTCCTCCATAATTGTGCTCAGAAACAGTTTTTGAAAGTGAATGAAAGAGTTCTATGTCATAACTTCAGAAATAAGCTCTTCTTTAGAAAGAATGGGCTAATTGTGTGGTGGATGCATGATAATACACCATACTGTATATTTCAACAGCAATTATGTACATGTGGTATTATGCAAAATCTGTGCTCTTGTGCAAAATGCTTTTAAATCAAGTTAAATCAAGTATTATTGCTGAAATAATAATAATAAACAGTGCAGAATTTAGAATTCACGACAGTTTCAATGTAAAATATTTCACACACTCGTTCAAGATATGCAGATGAATGGATATATGAAATTGTTATTTTCATGTCTTGTTCAGGTTATTCTATGAGCCTGTCACTACTCCTTGTGGACATACGTTCTGCCTCAAATGCCTTGAACGTTGTTTGGATCATAATCCTCACTGTCCGCTTTGTAAAGAAAAGCTCTCAGATGTAAGTCTTCCCCATCCATTTCCAGAAGCTGCTTAAATGAAAGGCTTGTGTTTCTTGAACCTTTAAGGGCCCATTTACCCCCTTAAACCATCTCCAAAAAGGGGAGAACTGACCTGATTTTCGGAGAGGGCTTCAGGGTGTGTTTTTTTTTCCTAAAGGGTGCAGTACAAAAGTTCAGTTACCCCATTTAATGCTTGAAAATAAAAGTTCCACATGAAAATTACAACCCTGCCAATTCTGATGTCCTGAAATGAAGAGGGAAGGAAAAAATGTGACTCACCCTAATACAGATAGGTAGTATTTAAATATGTGTGATGTTTGACTTGTCTTGCCAAACAAGAAGGAAAAAAGTAGCTTTCTTTTGCATCACCTTAATATATAACAGTATTTCTCAACCTTGGGCATTTGATGTGTGAACTTCCAATTCCCAGAATTCCCTAGCCAGCTAGAGAATTCCAGGAGTTGAAGTCTACATATCTTCAAGTGTCCAAGGATGGGAAATACTGCAATATATTTCAGAGTTATTTTCTGAAGAAGCAGTGTAGAATAATTAAATGGCCACTCTTAAGTTCTTATTATAGCCACTTAAAACCATAACCAGGAAATTGCTAATTAAGGTAGTGATTTAGTAGTTGTGGTTTTAAGTGTCTGACTGTAGTATTCTGTGCAAATTCCTGATTCCATTCTAAGGTGTTAGAACATAAAAACATATACTTTACCATTCTCTTCTCCAGGCCACTTTAATTACTAAATAGTAGAATAGCTAGAACTGAATAACGTGGAGTCTTGAATTCCCTTTATAGTTTTTGGCAAGTCGAACTTACAAAAAGACTATCCTTACTGAAGAATTAATAGTTCGCTACTTTCCAGAAGAATTATCTGAAAGGAAAAAGGTTTATGAAGAAGAAATGAAGGAATTATCAAAGTAAGTTATCTTCATTTACAAAGAGAATATTAGTAAAATTAAGTGGGTTGATTAAATAATTTGTTTATATTTTCATAATATTTATAATTCTCTGATCTTCAGACAAAAAATATTTTATTTTAGCATGCTGGTATGGTATATGTGAAAAGACATTTTTACATTAATGTGTCAGTTCTTACTTTTTCATTTTCATAGAAAGTTTGATTAGGAAACCAGCACCTTATTAACATTTGGAAACCAAGTTTTTGTTTGGCACAAACTTTGCTTAGCCTTTATGAAAAGGTAGCAGTCTTAATCCCCTTTATATAATCAATATACATGTGTGGATCATGGATATATGTGCTCTGCACATGAATTGGAACATAATCAAGTTGAAGCAAAAGTCTCTGAATGAGACTTTTACAGAAATGCCATAAGTATATTCTGACATTTGCTCCAAAAACTGGAGGACCGCATAATAAGTTTCTGTAACAGATAAAGTTATTGTTTGGACAAACAGTCCACAACCTTTCCACCTTGGTGGCCCAGCTGGAGCAGGCAGGGAGTGTGAGTGGCAGGCCCATGCGTGCATGCACAGCTCTGGTGCAAGTAGCAGGCATGCACGCATTCTTTGCTCAAATGGAGCTTTGCATGTGAGCAGAGAGCGTTTGTGTGAGTGTCCAAAGCTCCACTTGCATGAGCAGAGAGTGCTTGAGTAGAGAGTGTTTGTACTTGTGCGCAAAGCTCCAGTTGCACAAGCGGAGAGTGCTCGTGCATAAAGTTCCATTTGCACAAACGAAGTTTTGCATGTGTGTGCCCTCCACTCACACGAGTAGAGCTTCTTGTGCAAGCACAAACACTGTCCACTCAAGTGCCCTCCGCTTGTGCAAGTGGAGCTTCTCATGCGTGCTTGCCTATCACTGGTACAGCCTGGTTTTGAACCGGGGATTGGGAACCCCTGGTTTGGAGGATAAATATGCAAGATTATATGTAACTGCTGGTTATCTTGTACAAAGAAAGCCTTTTTAAAAGAATAAAATTGATAGAACCGAGTTCTTATAGGACCAGATTGTTGTTCATTTTATTGAGAATCCCATTTTGTCCCCTGTATGTATACAGTCAGATGTGTTTCTTGCTACACCTGATTTTAGTTGTGTAGTTTTTTGAAAAAATAATTATGTAACAAGCAGGCATGCTATAGAATGAAACATCAATTTTCCCACAAGCAATGATACCAGTTTTATGAGAACTGTAGCATGTTCTAAGTTTCCAATTTGCCCACTAGTCACAAAATTTTGCCAAGTTCTCTCTCTCGTGTGTGTGTGTGTGTGTGTGTGTATACATACATACATACATACATACATATATGGTATTCAGCTTTGTTCAGGTATTTTCCCACGTCATTATAGTTGTGCTTTTAAAGTTGTAGCAACGTTTCGGCAGAATCTCATCTGCCATCATCAGGCTTCTGTATGGTGTTCGTCACCTGATGATGGCAGATGAGATTCTGCTGAAACGTTGCTACAACTTTAAAAGCACAACTATAATGACGTGGGAAAATACCTGAACAAAGCTGAATACCATACATGTAAGTACCCGCGAAAACTTAAGAAAACACACACACAAACACACACACACACACACATATATGATAGCCTTTTGCCTTAAGCATGTAATGTACAGTTTGAAATATTTTAGCTGAGCATGGTCTTTGCTATGTTTAGATAGTCTTGTCTTGTATTTGTTAGTAACGAGAGATTCAGGAAAGCTGAGTGAAAACACTAATTCAATGAAGCTTATTTGATAAGTAGTTTCAAACATGGATTTCAATTATTTGTTTTAACAGATTTCGACCTGCATAACCATAAAAGTAAATCTTCCTTTTCTTGCAGTCTAAATAAAGATGTTCCCATTTTTGTATGTACCATGGCTTTCCCTACCATTCCTTGTCCTCTTCATGTCTTTGAGCCCCGTTATCGATTAATGATAAGAAGATGCATGGAAACAGGCACTAAACAATTCGGCATGTGTTTAACTGATGAACTGAAAGGGTAAGCTAAGGATTTAGAACTCCTTTATAAAATACTGCATTTCTGTGTGCAAAAATGGTAGAAGGGCTTATGTCCATCAGATATGGGAAACTGGTCTCATCAGGAAAATGGCGGCTGTTTTTTCTTGTCCAGTGTTGGGGAATATACAAGATCTAGCAGTTGGCTGATCAGTAACAATCTCAGCGTAAACTTTCTATTTGGGAGAAGTGCATAGTGTTTAGGGAAAATATCTGACCGTCTAGACAGGCTTCCCAATTTATGTAGACATTTGCTTCCCATGTTCTTCTGGTGGGGATTTAATCAGAATTGAAATCCAGCTCATTTGAGGGTTATTAGATTGGGACAGATAATCTATAGCTTTTTACAGAACTGGAACAAGCAATAATCCTGGAAGCCTTTGTACCTCCTCTTACAACATTGGGCCTAGTAATTCCTTTTTACAACTTCATTCCAAATATATTTAGACAGGCTACGGAGAATCTGTAAGGCTGCTTCCTAAAATATATTTAGAATCACAGCCTTAACATGGCTTTGTCCCTTCAGATTTGCAGATTACGGCTGCATGTTGGAGATCAGGGATGTGAAGTTTTTCCCTGATGGGCGTTCAGTTGTTGATACAGTTGGTGTTCGACGTTTTAGGGTCTTAAGCCATGGTCAGCGAGATGGATATAATACGGCAAACATTGAATATTTGGAAGACAAAAAGGTAACTTTTTAGTGTAGTGATTTTTTGTTACCTCATCTATTGAAAAAAAAGTTTTGTGAGCCATCTTCTAAATTACAGGACAGCTCATAATCTAATTTATGGCTGGCTTTTGTATATTCTGTATTTCGAAATACAGTATATTCCTGAGGAGATTTACAAGATTACTGGGCAGTTGTTCAGTTGCCCCCTTTTCCAGGGTAGGGTTTTAAATAAGGAAATGGCATTACAGAAGCATGGTCTAAAGGAAAATAGGAATATGAAAAACAGGTGTTCCATCCAAATTACTTTCTGTTTATACACTGCTCAAAAAAATAAAGGGAACACAAAAATAAGACATCCTAGATCTGAATGAATGAAATATTCTTATTAAATACTTTGTTCATAATCGTGAAAATTGGGTTACTAGCTGATTACTAGGGCTGTTTGCCAATTCATCACTTAGTGGATTGTTTTCTGTTCACAATCAATGATGAAGATTGATGTGGAAAAGTACAGAACATGGGAACTGATATTTTTTAGTACATATATAAAAACTATCTGCAGATTTTTTAATACATATGAATTATTTGAATATTTGAATCACATTTGTGAAATGGCAGTAAAATGCTAATTCTAGATTGTACCATTGTTCATCTAAAATGCCAATCCATTTAACTTCAACTTTCATGAGTAAGGGAGAGCCAGTTCATTATGTATTTCTCTTTAGAGCTGCTTTACATTACACTCTTAGAGAAACCAATCATGAAGTTGAATGTGCTGACAACACAATCACACAAAAATTATAAATGAAAATCAAATTTAGCAACCCATGGAGGTCTGGATTTGGAGTTACACTCAGAATTAACGTGGAAAAAAACATTACAGGCTGATCCAACTTTGATGTAATGTCCTTAAAACAAGTCAAAATGAGGCCCAGTAGTGTGTGTGGCCTCCACGTGTCTGTATGACCTCCCTACAACGCCTGGGCATGCTCCTGATGAGGTGGCGGATGGTCTGAGGGATCTCCTCCCACACCTGGACTAAAGCATCCCCCAACCCCTGGAGAGTCTGTGGTGCAACGTGGCATTGGTGGATGGAGTGAGATATGATGTCCCAGATGTGCTCAGTTGGATTCAGGTCTGGGGAACGGGTGGGCCAGTCCATAGCATCAATGCCTTCATCTTGCAGGAACTGCTGACACACTCCAGCCACATGAGTTCTAGCATTTTCGTGCATTAGGAGGAACCCAGGGCCAACCGCACCAGCATATGGTCTCACGAGGGGTCTGAGGATCTCATCTCGGTACCTAATGGCAGTCAGGCTACCTCTGGCAAGCACATGGAGGGCTGTGCGGCCCCCTAAAGAAATGCCATCCCACACCATTACTGACCCACTGCCAAACCGGTCATGCTGGAGGATGTTGCAGGCAGCAGAACATTCCCCACGGCGTCTCCAAACCTGTCACATTTGTCACATGTGCTCAGTGTGAACCTGCTTTCATCTGTGAAGAGCACAGGGTGCCAGTGGCGAATTTGCCAATCTTGGTGTTCTCTGGCAAGTGCCAAACGTCCTGCATGGTGTTGGGCTGTAAGCACAACCCCAAAATGTGGACGTCGGGCCCTCATACCACCCTCATGGAGTCTTTTTCTGACCGTTTGAGCAGCCACATGCACATTTGTGGCCCGCTGGAGGTCATTTTGCAGGGCTCTGGCAGTGTTCCGCCTGTCCCTCCTTGCACAAAGGCGGAGGTAGCGGTCCTGATGCTGGGTTGTTGCCCTCCTACGGCCTCCTCCACGTCTCCTGATGTACTGGCCTGTCTCCTGGTAGCGCCTCCATGCTCTGGACACTACACTGACAGACACAGCAAACCTTGCCACAGCTCACATTGATGTGTCATCCTGGATGAGCTGCACTACCTGAGCCACTTGTGTGGGTTGCAGACTCTGTCTCATGCTACCACTAGAGTGAAAGCACCGCCAGCATTCAAAAGTGACCAAACCATCAACCAGAAAGCATAGGAACTGAGAAGTGGTCTGTGGTCACCACCTGCAGAATCACTCCTTTATTGGGGATGTCTTGCTATCTGCCTATGCTTTCCACCTGTTGTCTACTCCATTTGCACAACAGCATGTGAAATTGATTGTCAGTCAGTGTTGCTACCTAAGTGGACAGTTTGATTTCACAGAAGTGTGATTGACTTGGAGTTACATTGTGTTGTTTAAGTGTTTTTATTTTTTTGAACAGTGTATATATTTTTACACAGATGGGAGATTTTTAGCAGAAAATGTTAGGAATGCCATTTTCTAATCTGCTTGCAAATTATAGCAGATCTTCTAATGTGTAGCACCAATTCTCTTCTTTAAACTGATGCAAAGGTATTAGCAAGCTCTATCAGATCACATGTTTCTTAAGCATGCTTTGGTCAGTGGCTTTTAATCCTATTTGTATGATTGGTTTCTCTAAGAGTGTAATGTAAAGCAGCTCTAAAGAGAAATACATAATGAACTGGCTCTCCCTTACTCATGAAAGTTGAAGTTAAATGGATTGGCATTTTAGATGAACAATGGTACAATCTAGAATTAGCATTTTACTGCCATTTCACAAATGTGATTCAAATATTCAAATAATTCATATGTATTAAAAAATCTGCAAATAGTTTTTATATCTGTACTAAAAAATATCAGTTCCCATGTTCTGTACTTTTCCACATCAATCTTCATCATTGATTGTGAACAGAAAACAATCCACTAAGTGATGAATTGGCAAACAGCCCTAGTAATCAGCTAGTAACCCAATTTTCACGATTATCCTATTGAATACTGAACACTCGAAGTTATCTGTGATGCTGTCTTGGAATTTTGGGCTGATTCAAAAGACAGGTGATTTTTAAAAAGTTGCCTGTTTAGGATATTTAAAAGTAACTAAACTTTTTAAAATGGTATTTGATTTTGTTATCCTGTTCATAACATGCATTTATTTAAACCCATTTTCATAACTCAAATTAGGCTGAAGGAGCAGAGTATGAAGAGCTGGTCCGCATTCACGATTCCGTTTACGATCAAGCTGTGTCCTGGTTTACTTGTCTTAAAGACAATATGAAAGCACAAATTTTAAACCATTTTGGACCAATGCCAGGGAAAGAACGTGAGCCGCAGGTAAATACGCAATGGTATATCAGTGCTAAAAATGAATGGGGTACAACAATAAATAACCACAGTGAATAATATATGCAAACAATTCACATAAAGTAAGTGCTTAAGTTAAAATCTGTGAAGCTAAAATGTTCATAAATTGTGTGAAAATACAGAGGATATGAAGTTGAAAAATGCAACTCTGAATATCTGATTTGTCCCTGTCTTTCGTCTCCTTCCCTACCATTTGTTCACTTCTGTTAACACTTCATTGTGGCATAAGCTAGTAGTTCACCTGTACCCCTGCGCCCACCTGTATCTCCAGTCTCTTCCCTGACATTCCAATATGCCTTATTCTATCAGCCTGTTCATTTACCTCCATTCTCCCAGTGCCTTGCCTTCCCTCCTTTCCTCTCTTCTCTGCTCTGATTTTGTGTGTGTGTGTGTGTGGAAATATAGGTATGTTTATAATTGTACTTAAAACTGCTATAAAGAAGATCAGAAATCACTTCTTCTTACCTATTTTCTTTCTCTTCTATTTTTCATTTACTTTTTCTATCTTACACTTTTAGCTGTGATTTCTTTCTTTTTTTCTTCCATGGTCTATATTAATTTAAATATATTAAATATATAAAATTATATTTAATATAGTTTTTCAAACTGTTAATAAAATTATATAGGTAATTAAAGACAGCCACTAGCAAGCAGTTTGCGGAGTTACCTCAAGTGGGCACCATGAATAAATCTCAAGAGTTTAACCCCTTTACAGGTCAAAATCCAATAATGAGAGTATGATAATTAAAAAAAAACAATTATTGTAAAACTCTGCTGGTAGGAATCCATAATTTGGTTTTCAAACACACGCAACTCCTGAAAATATTTTGGTGGCTATTTAAAAAATGCCCTGTTCTCGTTTACTTTTAAATTTAAAAAATTTGATCCCAGTTGCATTAATCCAATTACATTTTTGTTTTTAAGATTGTATTTTGGGCTACTGTAAGATGCCCTGTATTCCCTACTGGAACCACAGTTCCATTTCATTTTGCTCACATAGACTTGTTTTTACAGCAGCATGTAGACAAATTATATATTAACATTTTAGATTGTTTCCTTGGTTGCATTTACCTTTTCTTAGACTATGAGTCATATGCTTATGTTACAGTACATAATATAATTACTCCCTTAAAACCAATAAGGCAATTCTGCAAAAATAGTAATATAGAACTTGCTTTAATGTTGTGTTTCTTCCTCATTTGTTTCTGTAAATTTGTTGTATTTCTGTGCCCTTTAAATCCCTTTTGAAATTTTCATCATGCCCAAAATCATGGGTAAAAAATTGCTTTTGAGGTAGGGGCTGCCTATTTTTTTGCCCAAGAGTTCCAGGAGGAGAACAATTATGTGCTTTCAGATAAACAGGGTGATTGTGTTTCAGGGTTTTTAATTCCATGGGGGATTTAGTCACTTCAAGGTTGATTAATGTTTCTGAAACCTCAAGTTTTCATACTGCAAATCTGCAGGAAATTATGTTCATAATGCTTGATGGTTTGCCATTGAATTTTGGCACACATCATTCACTGGACTATGTGGGAGCCAGAAAAAGCAGTTTAGAGTTTGGTTGTCATCTGTCTTTATTCTATTGTTTTTAGGCTGGTATTTTTCTGTAATTGCGAAATATCAAGATAATGACAATAATGTTGGAGGACAGTCTTACTACATAAAATAGGAAGGAAACCTATGACTCTAGATCTTGCTGGACTGCAATTTTCTGCATTCCCCTGGCTGAAAGCAATAGATCAGCAGTATCTGGAGAGCTGTAGGTTCACTACATTGTGGGTGACCAAGAACTATTTTCAGTTTCTGCATTCTGTGAATGGCACAGAATGTTGTCTTCTTAGATTTTCTTACAGCTATCAAATGGTGTTCTATCTGCTTGAGTTATGTTACTAAAAACAGTTAATTTATTAATATTTTCTTTACAGAGTAATCCCAGTGGTCCAGCTTGGTACTGGTGGCTGTTGGCAGTATTACCACTAGAGAACAGAGCCCAATTGGCCATTCTTGCCATGACTTCACTTAAAGACCGCCTCATTGCCATTCGCCGCGTATTAATATTTGTGACCCGCAAAAGACCTAGATGACATAGTCTTATTTATGAAGATACATTGAAAACAACTAGTTTCTAATGCTAAGAAAACAGTTGGTAACTGAACAGTTCTTCCCTCTGCTCATTTAAGCATTCATTCTTCTTTGCACTTGCTGGACCCAATAGTTAATTAAGTATTCTGTGCCTCTTGTCCTGGAATAATCTGAGCCTCTTGGAAGTTATGCCACAACAGAGCGTACAGAAGTTGCAGGCATCAACTGAGTACATAATTGCCATCTACTCATAATGAGACAACGAAGTCAGAAGTACTAAAATGTCTACAAATCCCCAATTGACATTTTTATTTCTTTGTAGAAATAGACTTGAAATAGTGGATTAGAAACTGAGATTATATATTGTCAGAATTGTCCTTGTGATAGCCAGTTAAAAAGAAATTCTCAAACGTTCCTCCGGAAAAAAACATCAAAAGCAACTTTTTATCTGCAACATGTGGACAGAAATATCAGGAGTAAATAGGATTGGTAGGAAAAAAGTTCCACTTCCAAACAATATTGTCCAAAAGAGTATCTGATGAACAGCTTTGTGGCTGGTTATAGGCCAATTCCTTGTGTTTGTAATTTGCATGCTGTATGTATTGAGAAAACTGTTTAATAATATATCTAAGAAGATTGAGTCATTCTTCCTTCCCAAACCCTCCTCCCTTCAGAATGACATCAGGATTCTACAGTGAGGAGTTATCTGTGGAAAGCCTTGTAGTTGGGACATGGAACTAATAGCCTCATAATGGACTTATTTTTGTCTTAGGGAAAGCTTCTTCTGCCATTAAATACTTGAGACTGCGAAGCTCCGTGGCTGGATCATGGCCAGCATATTTAGTGTATATCTACACTGTTAATTTCAAGCTCTTCAGCGATTATCTTACTAAAGGCTGTTGAAAAATCGAATCACCATTTCAATTTTATCCTTCTAGTTTTGTCTGGAAGTAACACTTAAGTAAAAACCATCTTTACTCACAACTGCCATACCAGCCTAATAGGTTCTTCTAAGAAAACATAATTACATATACTTTTGAAAACCAAAACCTTAATATTACTTGTTATGTACCGAATACTGTTCGTGCTTGAAGTTCTTGCTGACATGAAAGGAGACACAAATGGAATCCTGTACTGCAAATTTCAATGCAAGTTTAAATCAGATGTAAATATATGTTTATTTTGATGTCTTCGTGTATGTGGTTAACTTTTTTTAAATTGTCAAATTATTGGAAATAGTTTAGCAGTTCAGTTGTAAACATGAAACAGCAAATCAGTATTGCTAATTCAAACTGCTGGGATCTCTGAATTTCCAGAAACAAACGAACAGGACATGAAAATAATATTAGTTCTGGTTTTAGAACATAGTGCAAAGACACAGCAGGCTAAAAATACCGGTTGTAAAAAAAAAATTAATCTGGCAAGAAAATAATGACATACCAAAATATTTCAAAAGTGCCTCCTTTATGAATTAGGAACAGCATGTGCTCTTTTGAAAAAAGCAGAAATTTCATATACAAAAAGTCTAATCATTAAAAAGACTGATTTTACTAAGTGCTATAATTATGTGGGATTAGAAGATTGTCTAAAAAATCTTGACCAGATAGCAGTTTCCTAAGACTGATCAACACAGCTTGAATGTACTGTACTTGCTTCTTCTTGGAATTCACCTTTTGTAGTTAAGTATTGACCTGTGACTGCTCTTTCAATTGTTAACTCTGCAACTTGCAAATGAAGCTCTAATAATTTCTGCCATAGCCTTCCTGCAAGTTCTAATTTCTTTACCAGAGTTTGTAGATTCTCTTTCAAGTATTTTTTAAAAGTATGCACCTGGTCCTGGCTGACCTTGGTTAATCTTGAATACTAAACAAAGTCAGTTCTCATTACTACTTGGATGGGAAATCATCTGGCATCTCTAAAGCTGTATGTGAGACCAGGAAATTTTTTTTAAAAAAAGCATGCCAGAAGGAGACCATGGCAAGCCACTTCAGTATCATGCCAGGAATACCACATGAATTTCTCCAGGTGGTCATCAGTCAAGCGTGATTACCTGTTTCAACATTAAAGCGAGAGAAGGAGGTTCTCACTCCGTTCTCTTTCTGTCCATTCCCTGGGTGCTATCACACTTTCCTTCAACACAGCTGTCTTCCTGTTCATTCACTAGACTAAAAGCTTCCAAGTTTTATCAAGAAAGGTTTTTCAAAAGAAACTTCAGTATTTTTATGCAGGGAACTTGGACCTCTTTCATTATTTTTCACAGTAGTTTTAGCTGTGATTGCTTGGACTGTCTCTGGCAAGATTTGGGTTCACCTCTTGGTTTTCTCTTTCCCTTTTCTAGTTTCTGTTCCTAAGATACTGTTTTGGCACTTCCCATTTTTGAGGCAGAATCCTATATACTATCCCTGAGATTCCCCTCTGAATCTTTTGGATGAGGAATTTTATGAGAGTCTTCAGCATGGTACTTTTGCGCTTTAAAATCAAAAGCCAGACTGATGAGCCTTTCAGCCATCAGAACTTGGTCACCTCGGCTGGAATATTGACATATGTATACGGTAAAAGCCAAAACTTTTATGTTCCTTCTCTTAGGCTGATCAATCTGGCAATTGACAGAGGACTGAGGATTGCAGTGTCCTCATCGTCCAAATGCTTTGCAGATTAATATTCAGAACATCATTTTATTGAGTATAATAGGGCTGCAAAGGCACCCCAGCCACTCCTGTAAAGCACACACACACACACAAACCTGAAATCCATAATAGGTCTGCTTCTAAACAATAGGTGAAGCTTAAACCATTTTAAATTATTTCACCATTCATGAAATATTTGCTACAGTGGCCTTTATCTGCTGTTTTCAAATATCCTTTTTTCCTTTCAGTTGCTAAGGGTGCTTTGGGATTCCGATAAGCTGATGATCAGCAGTTTTCTGCTCTTTGATTCATGCTGCAGTTCATTTTCAATGAAAAGGAATAAGATTTGTTCAGAAAACTGTATGCACTAGTCATACAGTGCCTTGTCTGGTATTGGGTAGCGCCTTAATTTTGCAGCACTAGAATGATTGTACTAACAAAGCACCATAAAAACAAAATCTGGCACTCATGACCAGTTTTTTAAAAATATTTAATGTAGATAAAACTTGAAACAAATATATTCATGTTTTGAAACTAGTTGAAGTGTGTATGTGGATAAGTGTAGATCATTGTACATGTGTAAATATTATTCCTTACTTTTTATACTTAGTAAAACAAAAGTCAGGTATGTGTTACAGCTATGTTTGGCACTTCGTTGCATAAAACCAAATTTTTTTTAAAAAAATTGCTGCAATGTTTTTTTTGTGTATATTTGGAATATCCATGGGAAAATGTATTTAAGTGACATTTCAAATAAATAATTTCTGTTTGCCATTGTCGTATTTAGTTTTTCTAACTATAAACCATGAGCAGTTTTATCCAAATCAAATATTGCATACATCTCTTGAAAAAAACTACAGGTGAAACTTGGAAAAATTAGAATATCGTACAAAAGTTCATTTATTTCAGTAATGCAACTTAAAAGGTGAACCTAATATATGAGATAGACTCATTACATACAAAGCAAGATAGTTCAAGCCGTGATGTGTCATAATTGAGATGATTATGGCTTACAGCTCATGAAACCCCCAAATCCACAATCTCTGAAAATTAGAATATTGTGAAAAGGTTCAATATTCTAAGCTCAAAGTGTCCCACTCTAATCAGCTAATTAAGCCATAACACCTGCAAAGGGTTCCTGAGCCTTTAAATGGTCTCTCAGTCTGGTTCAGTAGGAAGCACAATCATGGGAAAGACTGCTGACCTGACAGTTGTACAGAAAACCATCATTAATACCCTCCATAAGGAGGGAAAGCCTCAAAAGGTAATTGCAAAAGAAGTTGGATGTTCCCAAAGTGCTGAATCAAAGCACATTAATAGAAAGTTATGTGGAAGGGAAAAGTGTGGAAGAAAAAGGTGCACAAGCAGCAGGGATGACCGCAGCCTGGAGAGGATTGTCAGGAAAAGGCCATTCAAAAATGTTGGGGACGTTCACAAGGAGTGGACTGAGGCTGGAGTCAGTGCATCAAGAGCCACTACATACAGACGGATCCTGGACATGGGCTTCAAATGTCGTATTCCTCTTGTCAAGCCGCTCCTGAACAACAAACAACGTCAGAAGCGTCTTACTTGGGCTAAAGAAAAAAAGAACTGGTCTGTTGCTCAATGGTCCTCTTTTCTGCTGGGAGCAACTTTTGCATCTCATTTGGAAACCAACGACCCAGAGTCTGGAGGAAGAATGGAGAGGCGAGATGCTTGAAGTCCAGTGTGAAGTTTCCACAGTCTGTATTGATTTGGGGAGCCATGTCATCTGGTGTTGGTCCACTGTGCTTCATTAAGTCCAGGGTCAACACAGCCATCTACCAGGAGATTTTTTGAGCACTTCATGCTTCCTTCCGCAGACGAGCTTTATGGGGATGCTGACTTCATTTTCCAGCAGGACTTGGCACCTGCCCACACTGCCAAAAGCACCAAAACCTGGTTCAATGACCATGGGATTACTGTGCTTGATTGGCCAGCAAACTCGCCTGACCTGAACCCCATAGAGAATCTATGGGGCAGTGCCAAGAGAAAGATGAGAGACATGAGACTGAACAATGCAGAAGAGCTGAAGGCCGCTATTGAAGCATCCTGGTCTTCCATAACACCTCAGCAGTGCCACAGGCTGATAGCTTCCATGCCACGCCACATTGAGGCAGTCATTGCTGCAAAAGGGGCCCAAACCAACTACTGAGTACATATGCATGCTTATACTTTTCAGATGTCCGATATTGTTCTATGTACAATCCTTGTTTTATTGATTGCATGTAATATTCTAATTTTCTGAGATTGTGGATTTGGGGTTTTCATGAGCTGTAAGCCATAATCCCATCCAACCCCACCCCATCCAATCCAACATCACTCAAAACTAGGCACGCACACCCCTAACTACCTCTATTCCAACCACAACTGGCCTTAAATGCAAGCTACTCAATGCAAGAAGCCTTGTAAATAAAATACCTGAATTTCTCCTCTTACTAAATACTAAATACATTATATTTGTCTGTGAAACATGGCTCAACGCATCTCTCCCTGACTCCATTACCACAGTAATAGACTATCATGTTTACCAATCAGATCATGAAATCCGTAGAGGAGGTGGTGTTGCTATCTTCTATAAAAAGTCCCTACATCTAAAAAACATCCAAGTTACCCAGGAGCTTGCTATTTCTGAGACCATCGTCTGTGAACTGTCCTTAAATATCACATTTCAGTTCTTACTATGTTACAGAGCCCCTGATTATGACATCGAACATGCAAACAAGCTAAATACACTACTAACATGGGCAGCATCCTACCCACACACTTTTATCTTTCTTGGTGACTTCAATCTACCTCATATTAACTGGACCCTTAACGAATGTACAACTGAACCCACACATGCAACCTTCTACAATGCAGTAACAAATCTGGGACTAGAACAACCAGTAACCAACAACACTAGACTTAACAACTGCCTCGATCTCATCTTTTGCAATAGTTTGAATTCAATTTATGGAGTACAAATTAAAGAACCCTTTTCCAACAGTGACCACAACATGATTGACTTTTGTCTCAACATACGTCCACACAAAAATCATCACAATGATGGAATCCCCAATTATAACTTCAAAAAAGGCAACTATGATCTTATAAACAACGATCTCTCATCCCTTGATTGGCAATTTCTATTCACTGGATGCAATACTGTAGAAGACCATTACAACATATTTTTACTTGAAGTCAAAAGAGTCATCAAACTATATGTACCAATAACAACTCCCAAAACCAGAAAAAACAAATTACCCATAACAATAAGGAAGCTTCAATCCAAAAAGAAATCACTTTGGCGGAAAAACAAATCTGGTAACGTTGCCAACTTCAAAAGCCGATACAAAAATTTATGCCACCAGATAAAGACTGAATGCACCAATTATCACATTAAACAAGAAGAAAACCTACACACCAATTCCACCTGCGCTTTCTACAATTTTGTAAACAACAAACTAAAAGACTCAAGGTCCATCCCACCCCTGTAAGGACCTAATGGTAAAGACTGCAACGACGACACTATTAAAGCCAACCTCTTTAACACATTCTTTGGCTCAGTATTTGTAAACAGCAACGGATCATGCCCAGTATTTCCTAGTTGAACCATAGACAACTACAATGATCTAATACATATCGATTTTACAGAAGACAATGTTGAAAAGCACTATGCAATCTAAAACCATCTCTATCTATTGGACCGGACGGAATATGTGCCTACTTCTTAAAAAAGCTATCCACTGCCATAGCAGAACCTCTAAGCATAATCTTTGAAAAATCTTTCAGGACCAGTTCCTTGCCCAAACTATGGTCACAAGCCACGGTCATCCCTATCTTCAAAAAGGAGACCCCAGCCTAGTTGAAAATTACAGGCCAATCTCTTTATGCTGCATCACCTGTAAAGTCATGGAATCAATTATTAACCAATCCATCATCCTCCACTTAGAAACAAACAACCTACTCTCTAATAAACAATTTGGTTTCAGGAAAAAACTGTCATGTAATCTGCAACTCTTACACTGCAAAAACATATGGACTACACAACTCGATCAGAGCAAAGCAATAGATGCAATCTACATAGACTTCTGTAAAGCCTTTGATTCAGTGGTACACGACAAACTGCTCCTAAAACTAAAATCTTATGGTATCTGTGGACACCTGCATAACTGGATAGAAGTATTCCTGTCAAACAGACAACAAATGGTCAAAATTGGGAACGTCCTATCAAATTCTGTACCTGTCAACAGTGGTGTCCCCCAAGGCAGTGTTCTAGGACCAACTCTTTTCAAACTCTACATAAATGACCTCTGTGATCATATTAAGAGCAACTGCGTTCTCTTCGCTGATGATGTACAGCTATTCAACACCACAGACAATACTGCTACCCTTCAAAAAGACTTTGACTATGTATCAGAATGGTCAAACAAATGGCAACTTCAAATCTCAACAAATAAATGCTCTGTCCATATTGGCAAAAAAAATCAGAAAATAAAATACAGGCTGAATAGTCAAGACCTTGTTGATCCAAACTCTGTCAAGGATCTTGGAGTACTCATCTCTAATGATCTAAGTGCTAGAGCCCACTGTAACTACATAGCCAAAAAGGCATTAAGAGTTGTTAACCTAATCTTACATAGCTTTTTCTCTGGTAATATTACACTAATAACTAGAGCATACAAAATATTTTCTAGACCAATACTCGAATACAGCTCATCAGTCTGGAACCCACATTATGTATCTGATATTAACACAGTTGAGAAAGTCCAGAAATATTTCACAAGAAGAGTTCTCCACTCCTCTACTCATAGCACAATACCTTATGCCACCAGACTTGAAATTCTAGACCTAGAAAACCTAGAACTACGCCGCCTTTGGTCCGATCTAAGTATAGTATATAAAATCATGCATTGCAATGTCCTACCTGTCAATGAATACTTCAGCTTCAACCATAACAACACAAGAGCAAACAATAGATACAAACTCAAGGTTAATCACACCAAACTTGATTGTAGGAAATACGACTTCAGCAACAGAATGGTCAATGTCTGGAATACTCTACCTGACTCGGGTTTCTTCCCCAAACCCCAAAAACTTTAACCTTAGACTGTCTACTATTGACCTCACCCCTTTCCTAAGAATTCTGTAGGGGGTGTGCATAAGCGCACCAACATGCCTACCATCCCTGTCCTATTGTTTCTTTTATTTTTTTTTATTTTTCTTATATGTATCCATGTATTCATAACTATGTTTTTACTTATACCTATTATCTTGTAAGCAATTGACAAATAAATAAATGAAAATAAACAACAAATAAATAATCATCTCAATTATGACACATCAAGGTTTGAACTATCTTGCTTTGCATGTAATGTCTATCTCATATATTAGTTTCACCTTTTAAGTTGCATTTCTGAAATAAATGAACTTTTGCACGATATTCTAATTTTTTGAGTTTCACCTGTATAGCCTTATTTTTTCAAGTCATTGAAATTTAGCTACATCCAATATTAGTCTATTATTTTCTTCATTGGTTGAATGCTGTTTGCACATGTATATTAATGTAGAAGGCATTATCTGAGATTAGTAACAATAGGAATAGCTTCTTATGTATCTGATTTCCAGGCATTTTCTCTTCAGAATTGCACTACCTCTTCCCAACTCTTTTCTTGCCTTCCAGGAGGAGGAGAAAATGTTAACAAGCCTTTCTTTTCACTACTTTTTGCTGTTTCACATTTTTAAAAAAGTAGAAGTATTTTCAGCCTAAAATACTTCCTGCTGTCTAATCTCTAAAGAATTTATTTGCTACTAGTTACACATATTTTAATAGTCTGTCACATTTTATCTCCACACAAGTCTAACCAAAACTACAGGTGGTTCTGTAGTTTTTGACCATGATTGAGCCTGCCAATAAGTTGTGCTGTTTGGGGTTCCGATAAGCTGATAATCAGCAGATTTCTGCTCTTTGATTCATGCTGCAGTTCATTTTCAATGAAAAGGAATAAGAGCCAGTCATCACGTGACTGACAGAATTTTATGACCTTTATTTGCAGCGTTCGTTAAGGAAACAACATAGTATTAGTGAACACATTGTTCAGGATGAAGCACTTTTGCCAGAAACGAAGTAAATGCCACATTTTAGCAAACACATTGTTAACCATAGCCTCATGATCTCAGAATGCAGTGAATGGCCATAAATGCCGGCCAATTGCCCGAAATGTAATCAAATGTCCATTGGGGGCAGCCATTGGAACTACAAAACTGGGTTGAAAGTAACTTTTGGGGTGGTCTGTCATAACTTCTGGTCATAACTCAAGGAACACCTGTAATTTTAACATTGTTGGATGAATATATTAGGCAGCATTTCATAGCACAATCTATTGATACTTATTATTTTTCTTAACTGGAACTTAATTTTTAAGCTACAGTATGTATAGGTTTTATACAATTTTATATAAAGCACTTTAAAGCATGTTAATTTTCATTAGTGGATTCTTTTTTATCATAGTATACTTTCATACAATATGTCACAGAATGCTGAATCATCATCCAAACTGAATTTAAATGCTGATGGGTCATTTAGGAGTTTTATATGTTGTTAATGGGTTTGGAACAAATTATGCAATCGAAATATAATTTCCAGCAATTCCCGCTGCCTGGTGGTCATCCCAACCAGGTTCCAGGATAATTATATCACCACCGGCCTGGTGTTGAAATATTTATCACTACAAATGAAGAATGTTCCTGACATTATTTTTCCAGTGTGTTATTTTAAAGTCAATTTTTTAAAAAAAATAAAGTTCAAATTTGTACTTTTACTTTCATTGCAGTAAAGAATATATATGAGATTTACTGCAACTGAGTAAGCGAATACAGGTAGTTCTTGACTTATGACCACAACTGAGCCCAAAATATCTGTTGCTAAGCAAGACAGGAGTTAAGTGAGTTGTGACCCATTTTATGAGCTTTCTTGCCACAATTGTTGTGAATCACTGCAGATGTTAATAACACAGTTATGTGAATCTGGCTTTCCCATTAACTTTGCTTGTCAGAAGGTCCCAAAAGATAATCACATGACCATGGGATACTGCAATCATAAATACAAGTTAGTTTCAAGCATCTGAAATTTAATCACGTGACCATGGGAATGCTATAACAGTCGTGTGAAAAACAGTCATAAGTCACTTTTCTCGGTTCCATTCTAACTTTGAACAGTCCATAATCGAACTGTTGTAAGTTGAAGACTACCTGTAGTTTTCCAAACTGCTGAACTATATCAACTTTGGTGCAGTGCATTCATAATCTTCATTAGATCATTGACATGTCAAATAATCATTTGTTAAATTGATTTCAAATTCCAGCGGGGTTTATGCTAGAATGTCTTAATTGTCTCATAAGACGGGACAGATTTCAATATTAAAGAGATAAAAGGACATCTTGTGAAGTTCCATGAGATATTTTGATAGGATTTTAATAAGAAATAATTTGTAATAATCCTGGAGATATTCAATCTTGATTATTGCAATTCTCTGTACAGGGTTGCCCTAGAAGACACTGCTGGTTCTGAATGTTGCATAGGCCATTATGACCATGTTGTGGATTCTCATGTGACACCTCTGATTCATGACTTGCACTGGTTACTCATAGGCTTTTGGGAGCAATTGGAAGATTCTGGGTATCATCTATAAAGCCCTTCATCTATGTATGACCTGATCATTTGAAGTACTGCTGTCTCCTGTAGTTTTTGATTGTCTCATAAATTGTAAGAGAGTTGTCATGCTCCAGGTCCCATTGATTAAGTAATGACACCTGCAAGCAGGCCTTCACTATCATGGCACCTGCACTCTGGAACAACATACACCAGAGATTTGTATGGCCCCACTGTGGCCTTATTTAAGTGATTTGTGAAGACCTGACTGATCCTCTAGGCATTGATTTAGAAAGGGTGATGGCCTTTTGTGTGGTGTTTTACTTTTTAATTGTGTTTATTTTTATTGGGCGCTACCTTCATGATATCTATTAACTATATTTCTACTTATTTTTGTAAGCTGTCCAGAATTGTGATACATTGGGTCAACCTATAAATAATTATGACTTAGAATATAAATACATGTTAGAACACCACATTGTAATCCAGTTATACAAAAGGAACAAAAATCATCATCATAGAGTCATGAAGATGACTCTAAAAATATCAACCGCACTGTATCAAATACCTCTCCTATGTTTAATGAAGCTGCTACTATTCCAGTTTCTCTGACTTTATATAAAAATATTAATCAATATTTAAGGCTTTTCATGCAGCCAAACTACATGGATGGATAATCAAAGGTAATGTCATATGTAGGGTCCATGCCAGGGTTATCAATCTTTTAATATTGAGAAAATTAGAATACAGCTTACAAAATCAAATTCTTCTATAAGCCTTCAAAATCACATTATATAACACTCCATAAAGTAAGTTAGCAAAACATTTTTAAGCATTATTACAAGTGACAAACAACATAGGAGTTAAAAAAAAAAAGTCAGTGTGTGACTCATGCCACTCAATAGGATAACCCTCAGAACCAGTTTTTCATGCTTTCATAGATTTAATAGTATCTATTTTTTTCTGAAGAGATAAAGCTGAAGGCTGGTCATGTATAATCTTTCTAAGAGCTACATTATATTTTAAATGATTACTTTCTTCTCTCAATATAATTTGACTTAGTATTATTAAAATTAGTACAGGTTTTTAAAAAAATTCTGGTTTTAAATTAGAGACATTATGTACTGTGTCCTGAGCACCCTTAGAAATAGAAATTACAATCCTTTGTCACTTCTTTAATCAAAAGGCCAATGTGTTTCAGGTCTTTCCTCTCAAACTCAGTGTTTTTGTTTTTCACAATTCAATTATTACCTATCAGATGCATAAAAGGAACTAAGACCCAATTTGCGTACGATGCTCCCCACATGCACCATGCATCTTTGCGCATGCGCGCACATCTCCCGCGCACCCCTGCCCCCAGCGCATGCACACCAGATATCCGATAATCAGCTGTTGGGTGGGGAGCACACACACATGCGCAGTGGGGCTCTTCTGGGCGATCTCTTGCATGCCGACAGAAGTGGGTCTGTGTGCCACTTCTGGCATGTGTGCCATAGGTTCGCCGTCACGGCCTTTGTGTATTAGTTTTACTTTTGTTTCTTGTTTGTTTGTTTTATGGTTAGATGGATAGCTATATACATTTAATTAATAAACAAATCCATGTACATAACTGTAAAAGCAAGAGGGAATATGTGTTTTATGGTAGATGCGTTTTATGAAATATAGAGAAATTAAAAGCAGCCTAGCCTTCTCTAACCTAGTATCCTCCAAGTCATTGATTCTACATCGCACAAGGTTCCTTAACCAATAAGATTCTCAACGCAGAGAACCTGAAATCATTTAACTGATTTTAGGCTACTTCCTTTGTCAAAAGTCATATCAAAGCATATTTATTGGCAAAATATTAAAATAACAATTAAAATGGATATTGTGTTTGGAAGGCTTCAGTGATATGGCTAACATATCAAGGTTAGTACCATTCAAATGTGAATTTGAACATTCAGAGAAGGATCTCATGTGCATTTTTGACAGATGACAGTGTATGGAGTGCAACACAAATAACAACAGAGTATCTCTCTTTGGGGATATGAAAATATCAAGAATTTAAATACTACTCAATCATTAAAAGTTGTTTGGTATGTGTTCATCTAATATACACACAGTCAAGTATCCAACATTAATCAGAATTGTAATGGATAAGTAGGTTACAGTTCAAGTTGAATAACCATGTAGGTTGACAAGTGCATTTTATTTTGAAAGCAAATAGCTGTAACCTACTGTGTTTTACACATTAATATTGTCAATACTGTTGAAGTTTTACAAATGCAAATATATTTGTACAATGTTATTTGTTATTTCAGTTCTGATGTGTGTTTGCATTCAGTGCATGGTCTTCTTTCCTGTTGATGATGCGCTTTAGAAGGCTCATTTGAAAATGCAGACAAGTATAATAGTTTGACTGGTTTATTGAGCTTTTGTGTATGGGTAATATCTTTCCTTTTTTGCAGGCAACAGCCACCTCTCTGAATAAAAAAAAAAACTACAACCAAAATCAACACAGGAAAAACCAATATAGTTGCTTAATTTTGTTGAGTAAGCAGAATGGTAGGATTTTTTAAAAACATAAAGGAAACCTCATAGGAACCTTTAGGATTTAAATATAAATACCATGAAGAAACTAGAACTTTTTAAATTGGGTCTTATGAGCAATGAACTAGAAAAGACTTGTGACTGATTAATTTTCTATATTGTAACTGCAGCATGACTATTGTATGCTCAATGAAAAAAGACTCATGACATTCGCACTTTGGAGGATTGAATTATGAAAATGTTAGAACTCACAGACTATTTGATCAGAGGGAAAAACTTTTCTCTAAGACTAGAAACATTATATGGACTTTTTGCTGAAAGAAAAAAAGATAAGACATTTTATAGGTCTGATGATAAAAAATGTGGACTAAATTAAGGGTTGAAGGGATTTGTATAACATCTAAGAAGCAGTGAGAATTATATGTCTTCTTCAAACTTCTTCAGGTTTGAAGAAGACACACTGTTGTGTAGTTCATTTGCAGACTTGTAGTGGCTCTGCAGTTCCATTCTGGAAGTGCAGAGTCTAGCTCAATGGGGGAACTGAAAATCCATTGTTGTGGTAATTGTAGTGTTATACTATGACACGGTTCATGGTTTTCTATCAATATTTGGAGCACTGCTCTTCAAAGCTGGGGAGGCCTTATAGCATAGGACTCACCAGTGGGTTCTGTCAGCAGCTGCAGCTTCTGGTTGCCTTGGCTGGATGTCACAATGGCATTGCATTTCCTTCTCAGTATTTCACATGATTTCATGATTGACTTCAAGATCTCTACACAGATTCCAGTTCATGGAGTAACTTTTGAGGTATATGACAGTCATCCATTTTGGTGACTTATCCCACACATTTCGATCTCAGCTCTTATAATCAAGGACTCAATGTTGGTGGACTCCATACAATCCAAGACTTCCAGGTTGGAGACAGTCTTCCCAAAGAATGCTGAGTATGAAACACAGAGGCCACATGTAAAATTTCTCCAGTTGTCTGATGTGCCTTTGATAAGAGTCCAGAAGGGATAATCACAGATCAGTAGATTTTTCAGTTTTGTGGAGATACAGATGTTGTATTTATTGACTACTCTAGTACTCAGCCCCTCCAGTGCCTGATTGGTCTTTCTGATTTTGGAGTTCAAGAAGGGCTGTCTAGTTATTCAGGATTCTGCAGGACACCCTGGGCACTGAGACAAATGACCATTGGTCAAAGACCACCCAAGTGCAGGTTTGTGTCTAAAATTGCCAGTCGCCATTGCTTTTCCACTCCCCCATCACTACAGGACTCAACTAATTGGATTTAGACTGAGATGATTTGCAGATGAGTTGTAGATAAAGATGAATTGCACAACAGAAACCTGTGCATGATGGAGTTTAGGTGGAACAACCATTCCTTCAGCAGAAGAGAACTTAATCCAGTGGTATGGAAAATCATTATGACAGGTGACCATTCCTGCTGCAGTAGATAACCAGGATGTTCTTAGCACACTACAACACATGCTGGGGATTTCTTCTTGACTATTGATCAGGCTGTTATGCTTAATCTGCCATGGCCAGAACTTCACATGGTGAAATTTTCATTTCACCAAGAGTCAAAGATCTATCAGCTACCATCACTTGGTGTGACCCATCTGCTGAGATAGTTTACCAGGATGTGTTTGCTTGTGCATGTTACAGCTACTTGGTGCCACAGATGAGACTGAATGCCACTGGGAATCAAAGATGAATAACAGCCCTATGAAGACCATTGCAGACCCTTCCACCAGAGGTTATATATCCCTCTCTGGATACCCCATATATCCCAAGAGAGATTATAAGATTGCAATTATCTATTGAAAAGAAGGTTGGAAGTTTTATAACTTTAGTTTTTCTTTTTTCTTTCTTATCTATCCTTTTCTGTAGATTTGTCTTTTTCTGAAATTCTTAATAAATATAAAGCCATAAGGAAAACCTCGTAGAAATAAATTTGCATGTCTGGGCTTGCTTATCTTCAAGCCTGAATTTTTAATGGTCAGAACAGGGGTATTGTTAAATCATAGAATTATTACAAAGAATAATTCTTTTGCACGGTACTCTATTGAATCAGCAACTCTATTTAAAAAATGGAAAAAAAACTTCCCTATTAAAATGAGAAAAGACAGGGAACTAACAACATAATTTATTAAAATAATTTTCCAGAAATTGGAGTAAAGCTGCATTCTCATTGTTTCCAATCTGAATCTGTTTTAATGTTATTACATTTTTAAAATCCTTTGACCTATTTCTTTTTTTTTTCTTCAATTTAGCTGGCTAGTAGTAGCATGGACTGCTATCCAACTACTCTTTGGCTTTGGGGTGAAAACAAAGAGACCATAGTCTTGTTCCAATAGCATTGTTTCCTGGGTTGGGAACAAAATAGTTTTAGTTTTGGAACACACGTATGATTTTGAGTTTTGTTCCATCAGAATATAGCAACTCAAAATGTCTCCATGATGAAAATGTATCTATGCTGAATATAGGCATTTGATACAAATCACAGTGATTAAAGTGACAAAACATGAGTCATGACCTATTAATGCAAATCGTAGCCTTTCATGTTTTATCTTGAAGTATATAAGGACATATGTAAGTCACAGGGTATTGAATTGCAAAGCACATTTTGTCATTTGTGTGTCTCCCTTACTTTCTTCATGACGACATCCATGATAGAAAGGAGTAGGGAAATTTTAACACATTCCAAGAAGATGGAGTAAGTCCATAGGCAACAATATTATACTGTAGGTGTCATTCCCAAGTAATCAGAATAGTGATGGTGTTTTTCAGCACCATATCATGAAGTTTGTATATGTCTTCAATCAAATTAAAATTATTTGGCTACCATTAATCTGCAAAAGATAAATTAATGTCCAAGTAGCCACTGGATGATTGCACAACCACCTATTGTAATAATGTTCTGGAATTAAGTAGGTTTGGAATGGTAATCAGTCCTCTTTTCACAAGCATCAGAAAATTATGCTAATTTAAGAGAAGGATTTACGACATTGGATGTTGATCAGAAGGTTCTTCTCTTGTTCTCTGGACTGAAAAATTAAAAGAAGAACACTAGCTCCTTTTAAAATCAGAACCACTTTCAATTCAGTTAAGTATGGCTATATATTTATATATTTTCAGTGCAAGTAACCAAGGTTAGATCAGGATAGTAGGTGGTCAAACTACATTACCTACAAAGTTCTGCCAACCTTTATATAGCTGAGAACATATGTTTCCCCTGCCAAAAGGTATCACTAGTTTAACATCCATATTTTGCACAGCCAAGAATTTAAAATAACCTTTATATTTAAACAGAAATTTTAAATAATTGGGTTTATTTTTTTAATGTTCTCATGTATTGTGAGATCAGGAGATAGAAATAGGTTTCACTTGTTATCATAAACCTGAAAGAAAATTGAGTCTGCAAGTTGAAGTTCACAAATTGTCATGTACCAATAAATCAATTCCTTTAACAATACCCCAACATATTCATTGACATATTTTAATCTATAAACACCAGATTGCTATCAAACAATAGATGTAGAACTGGGTACTATAAAGGAAAGCATGCAAAACATTCCTTCTGGAATTCTCCCAATCCTCTTTATCAACAGTGTGTAACAAACATGTTCCATTTCTGGGAATTTATACTTTCTTCCCAGGGAAAAGGGTGTCTATGTACATGTTCGTGTATTTAAGTGTAATAATGAAGGTCTGATCAGGATGCATGCATATGTATTACCTGTGTTGCCCATCTGTGGATATTCCCAAAATTTATTTCCAATATGTGTTGCAAGGAATAAAAAATATTTTTAATGGCAGCCTCTCAGTGTCAAGACCTCCAGTTGCATTAAATTGTGGAAATTTATATTCCCACGTATCTCAAGGAGGGCTAATTCGGTGTGGAGGATAAGATATCAGGTTAGAAATGGGACATTGTGATTGTCTTAGGATCAAAGCCAGCTGGGTAACTTTGGGCCAGTCACGCTCTCTCTCAGCCTTAGCAAGAGGCAACGGTAAACCACTTCGAAAAACTTGCCAAAAGACCAGGCAGGATCTAGTCCCGCCAGGATTCAAAAACTGTCCCAAAGGCACATACATCTTTCTAAACCAGCAGACTGGGGAAGCCGATGAGAAATAAATGCTTCGCTTACGTGATGGTGTTTGCTGCACATTTGTATTGTGACCATGAAAATAAGGAAAAGAGGGGACATCTCATTGTATAGTGACTCAATTTTGACACAACCTTTATCGTTCCAACAAGGATGTGAAACCCGCCCTCTTTGCTGACTTGCAACTCCCATCGTCCTTTGTGAGAAAACTTTAGCGGAGTCTACCTCACAAACCGACGCGCTGCTTCTGAACAGGCTTACCCCAGAACTCGCAAGAACGCGTTTTATCCCCAGCGCAGCGTAGGAGAAACTCTCTCCCTCCAACAAAGGGCCTCAAGCCCTGAGGCCGAAAACTCCAAGGGCGCCTTTTCCTCTGCTTGGCAATTCAGTCCCAAGAACCATTAATCACAACCAGCAAAGAGTTGCCCTTGTTATCTCCCGCCTCTTAACAGCAGGACCTGCGAGCGGGCTATTGTGCTCTAGCCTAGCGACTCATGTTACCGCGACAGGTGCCTCGTTGGCAGCTCGCCGGGAGCGTTTTTCCAAACCAAACTTAGAGGCCAGGAAGGGCGCAAGAGAGAGATTCCCACCCACCCCCGTCTTGCGGCGGCGGTGGTGGCGTCCTCCCTCGGCCTCCGCACTTTGTCTCCCGCCTGAGCGGCACTGTCATTCCTGCTGGCGGGAAAGAGTTAAGGAGGCCTCGCTGACTTGGAGCATGAGTCATCTGTCCCTGCTCGCGAGGCCGCCTGTTTTCTCTCACGTAGGGAGGCTGGAGAGGTTCCTAGAACACGAGCTCCCCGCTCACGTCTGACGCGCAGCGAGCGAGCCCGCCCGCATTAAGGAGCACAACAAAGACACCTTGGGAGCCCTCAAATGCAGGAAGGCGCCTCGGACTTTCTCCTGGGGGTTAGCTAAGGACGTCTTGTTGCTTCACTCTTGCCTCGGGAAGAGAGACTTTTGTGTGGGTTTTTTTTTTTTAAATCTATTTACTTTCTCCATGCTTCTCTTCAACCTTTCCTAGTATCCACTAAAATTCCACCGTCTCAATCTGGAATTGGGGCGCCCTCAGCATCAGTAGGTTACAGAGGCAGTAGATCCAGTTGGAGGCTTTGCAGAAAAAAAGGTGCACGATAATTAAAGTGGGAGCTGGAAGCCACAAGTGAATAGCTGCAGTTTTTAGATGTGCTGTGGATAAAATATATCATAAATATCTAATCTGTTCAACATGAGGAGCACTCGTGTTGAGGAATTAAAACATTCAACATATGGCAGTTCAAGAGTTCCACCAAATTTCTATATCGTGTTGTCCAGTTTTCAAAAATACTAGGAGGGGATTTTGAGGTGAGAGCGCAAATAAATTACAGCTCTTTGTTTTAGTGCTGTAAAAAAAATTGGCATGTAAATAACCAGGATGTTTTTAAATATAAAGAAAAATATTGTTACTGTTCACTTATGAATTTATGCCAGTGTTCCCAATCTCAGCCACTTTAAGTGTGAAGTCCAATTCCAGAATGCTCTGCTGGCTGCGAAATTCTGGGAGGAATTTCTCACGTCTTAAAGTTGCTAAGGTTGAGAAACCCTGGCCTATCCCAATGTGTGTTCAAGGTAGAACATAGTAAAATGAGTGTATCTTAAGCAGAGATACCAAATTTTTCCTTGGAGACATGAGACGGTGACTTGGCGTTCTTCATATTGGTGTGCATCCTTTTTCGCACTCTGGATTGCCAGGTATAGACTGCAAAACTCTGAAGAACCTTTTTCTTTTCTTCAGTTCTATATTGTCTGTTTCTCAGTCACTGCCTGGACAAATTCCTGCACTACTCTTGGCAAGGTTTTTCAGATGGGGTTTGCCATGGCCTCTTTCCTAGGGCTGAGAGAAAATGACTAGTCCAAGGTTACCAGCTGGATTTGTACCTAAGCCAGGACTATAATTCATAGTATCCTATTTCTAGCCTGATGCCTTAAACCACTGCATCAAACTGGTTCTCTCAAAGAACCATTAGATGGCAGCAGAAAATTGCAGAATTTGGTGTCTTACGGGATTTTGTAATTCTGTTTAGTAATATTGGGCTTCAAGTATCTTCAGGCTTCATGTGGGGTGTGCAATGGGGTTTGTGGTCCCCAATATACCATCAATTTGGAGAAAGGCTTATTTAGGATCTCCTTTCAAATATATTTTATTTATGTATGTTTTATAGAGCTTCCCATCTCTCTCAAATGACTCAATATTGCCACATCACCATCCTGCAGTGCAAGGCCTTTTTACCCCCCCTTTTTAAAAAAAATATATGCCATCAATTTTTAGTGACCACACAGATTTTCTCCCTACAGATCTGTCCTTAACATGACCTTTCAGGTCTTCCAAACAGTTTTTACATATATTCTTATGGAAAAATAACAAAAATGTTTTTTAAAATCTCAGTAATGCCAGTGGACAAATGGCAACAAATAATTAGAACTGCAAAATCACAAATGATGAAAACAGCTACACAATACAATCTCTTTGTTTTTTCTTCCCTCTTTAAAGCAGTGACATAATATTAATATTAACAAGTAATAATATTAAAGTTAAAACTGTCTGAAGCTGAAATGGAGTCGGTAATCACCAGAACTCCAAACATGGCTGGTATCTGCTATCCAGAGGTTCCATAAGCTTGTATTATAAAATGGACTATGTTTCTAGTACAATGCATGATAATATATTTCAAGCCAGCATAGGCAATGTTTAGGGGTACTAGGAGTTGTAGTTTACCAATATTGGTGAGCCACAGTTTTATTTCCTGTGGAAAATAAATAACCCGATTCCATTGTTACAGCCTCAAACCCTCACAGCTTCAATCTCAAACTGTCTACCATGGACCTCACCCCATTCTTAAGAGGTCCTTAAAGGGGGAGTGCATAAGCACACCAGCGTGCTTACCGTCCCTGTCTCACTGTCCCCATTTATGTGTATTTAGTTCCTTTGTTCATGTTCATACCTATACTTGTTATCTTGTACATGTTTGACAAACAAATAAATAAATAAAATTGTAGGAAAAATCTACTTCATGGTATACTTGGGTTACTCAGTTCTTCTTTCTTCAAAGTGTGTTTGCTTGCCTAATTGCTTCATACCAATAGCATATTATTTTATCTTCCTCCAAATTTCTGTACAAGCATCTTTTATATGACTCCATTCCTTGCTCTGATCTACTTCCTTCTCTTCCATTTATTATCTCCAGTTCTTCCTTTTTTATATGATATTTTCTCAATATTTTATTTCCTGAACCTCTTGTTTTCTTCTTCCTTTCTCTAGCCTTGTTTCTGTGCTCCTATTACAAAAGCTTAGATCCTAATTACATTCTCGACTATTAGTAGCCTTGTCTTGCTCTCTTTTTCCTGCCATCTTTGTGATTTATATTTATTAAATCAGACTTAAATGTGATTTACACTCCCTGTCAGCCTTTAATGGCAATTTCTCTTCTGCTCTGTCAAGGCCTATAAAATATTTCGTAATAAATTTTGTATGTGTTTCAATAAATGTTTGTCTAATAAGGATCTTTTCTAAATAATGACACATTTATACCTCAGGTTTGGCATACTGTATTAGGAAAGTTCCCACACGTTCTTATTCATTCCTTACACTTAATGCATAGCAAGTCATGATTTATCTTCTGAGTTATACAACCTGGATGTTAGGTATCTACCTGTTAGCAAACCAAATTTCTCACTGACCTTTGCCTTCGTGACCGAGAATTTTAAGCCAAACTATTGGCTGGCTAAGTCTTGGTGTCACAATATGACACTTTGTGCAATGGATAACAGCAATTAGTGGCTATCTGCAAATATTTCTTTCTTGGATAAGAAGCTTCAATAGGTGATAGTCAGACAATTCTTCTTTAATGATTGTCTAGGAGAGTCTTTCAGTTTCCTCCAGATGTAAATGGATACAATCCTGTGAGTTTAAACCAGCTATTAATGGAGGATTACAGACTTTACAGGTCAGAAGGCACATGTCTGAAGAAGATGGATCTAGAGCAGTGACAGTGAATTATGCTATGCATGTCAAAGGTGACATGCAACAACATTTTGGGTGACATGCTAGAGTTTATCAAGACCTAATTCTCATCAGCCTGCCTCATTTTCATGATATTTTTGGAGGCTGCACATTCAGCAGGTTCTGACCAGTTATGGAGGACCAGTAGCAGAAATTTTGAGTAGTTCAGAGAACTGGCAAATACCACCTCTGACTGGCCCCGCCCCTATCTATTCTCTTGTCTCCCGAGTCTCATCTGATTGGCTGAGTCTTCCTTTGTTGCCCTGCACAGAAGAATGGAGCTGGAAACAGGTTAGTGAAGTGGGGAGGGAATGGGGATTTTGCAGTATCCTTCCCCTGCCACGCCCACCAAGCCACACGCATCAAGCCATGCCCACAGAACTGGTAGTAAATTTTTTTTTAATCCCACCACTGCTGCAGAAATGTGTGAGATTGGGGTTTGTCTCACATCACCTCTGGACCCTCCAAGAAGCCATATGAGAGGCCATGCTCTCAATCAGTTTCTGGGACCTTTGAAAATGAGTTTGTATTTATTTGAAAAAGATTGTTGAGTTTTCTGCTGTATTTGCATAGATCTATCATGGTTAATGCCAGATAGATCTGTGCTGGATCTAAAGTCAACAGGAAGGTTAAATGTGTAAGAGGAAGTTGCTAAAATTGTTTGTGTAAATATAAATTAATGAATAGGTCACCAGATGGAACTGTGCTAAAATTTTCAGCCAAGCTTTTTGTTTTTGAAATATATGGGTCTGTGGTTCAAGTGTGTTAACATGATTTAGTTTTTATAAATATAATAAATAAATATCATATTACTGAAATCTGGCAGCTGGGTTTCAGTAACGACCTAGAAGTTGCAAAATTGGAACATGAGGCCACTGTGGCTATTATAGAGAACTTGGCTACCCCAAGTATTACTGTAGGCTGCAGAACATGATTTTACTTTGAATTGCTGTCAAGTTTGTCATTTTATAGGAATGTGCAGGACATATTGTTGATATTCTTCAATTTTGGGATTAGTGCAAGATGGGTTTTTCACATGATGGCAATAGATATAAAAGCTTCAAGTGTTGAAATTGCTGGCTATTCTTGTCATGTTACAAGAATGCAAGCAAGGAATTTCTTCAGAGTATTGAGTATTGTAACAATGATGAAACATAAGTTTATAATTATGAAAAGAAATGAGTTTCAGTCAATGGATATTATCACAGAGCTTCACTTCAATTGATATTCAGAATTTAGACTTTGCATATTGTAGGTTCTGGTTTTCTGAGAAACTGGTGGTGTTATTCATATTGATTTCCTGTTCAATAGATACATGAAACCATTGAGTGAAGTCATTGATTGGTTTAGAATCTGATATAATCAATATACAGATGCCACCCAGTTGTACACATCAACCCCAAGGTGTTGTTAATCTTCGTTCTCATTAACTGGAGAATATTTCAGTCTAAAGGGGGAGAATAAGTTCAGGCTCAATCTTGACAAGACCAAGTGGCTGTGGATATTCGGCCTCGTATATTTTCCATCTTTAGTTTTGGATTTCATTAGTCTTAGTTCTGCATTGGAGAATGGGGTACATGAGAATCATCCTGGATTCACATCTCTTGCTTGAGAAAGGGGTAGCTGTTGTGGCCAGGAAGGCCTCTGCACCAGGTGTGCCTATCTGGTGCACCAGTTACGCCT